>NC_133972.1:53324192-53539192 GCF_047716275.1 Strix uralensis | reverse complement strand
GGCAGCTTTCTTCTAGGAAGACCCAACCTATTTATACTGCAGGCAGAGAAGACCCTCTGTGTAGGCCCTTGATCTGTCCTGTCCTTATGGGTGCACAGTCCTGCAACAACACACAATCGTCCAGCCAGTGCACATGCAGAAAGCTCAAATCATCCCGGACCCACCCAGTACATTTGTATATGTGTGCAGCTCAGCGCCCTGCCCACAGCCAGCACTGCGGGTCTGTCTGTCAGCGGACAAATTTGAACCACTTACTTCCCACCACAGCATGACCTTTTACAAAGGTCCTACAAGTAGCAAAGCAATGAATTCTACAAAAGTAAGGGAGGAACATGCCATTTTCCTCCACCTCAACATTAATGAGTGACTGTGCTTTTCAATGTTCACACAGCAGCCTGCTTTGCTTTTACACAAAACTTACCTCCAGGAAAGTTGCATCCTATTCCCACAACAGCAATTTCATCTCCAGTCTCTGTCTCCATCTCCTGGGCTGCACAATACAGGTATAAGTGTCAGCCAGCTCAAACAATTATGCATTTATCATTAAATAAATATTAGGTTAAAAGGTGAACTTCCCACAAACACACATACTTGTTCAAAGCTTGATTAATCTTGAGTGATCTATTTTTGGTTGTGGTGGGAAATGACACTTCCCACAGGTGACCAGAGCTGCACAGTACTTTTCTTGTTGCCTCTACTCTTAGAGGAAAATCCCTGACTAATTGTCCAGGCTCCCTCACTCACAGACATTTCCTTTCAACTGTTTAACCTCTGCTAGTCCTGCCACCAGCTGATGTGCTCTTGAGCCTCTCCCTAGATCAGTCCTGCTTCACTTCTTGCGGACAGAAGTGAACAGTGCAGTGACCAAGGCACACTTTCAGCTCTATCATCTCTATCCTATTCACAGAGCAAATCTCCCAGACAGACTCTGCAAATTACCAGTTAAAATCAGACCCCCTAAACAGGCAACAGACGATCAAGTAGCTGAAGGAACAAAACAAAGTGCCTGGAAAGACAGACCTCATTCAGAGCTCTGCTTTGCTGCATCCCAAGGCTGCTTAGCTTTTGTCTAAATCAGCCTCCTCTGTAGTCAGAGGTTAACCCCCACAGACCACGCTCAAAGCCACCATCAGCTACAAGATCTCTCTCTTCCTGACAATGCACAGTCTCCAGGTAGCCCCACTACAGCCACACAAATAACTGGTCTTTCAGCTCATTTGCAGCTTCACAGGGAAAGCTTTTGCTGCAAAGCAACACAAAATAAAACATGAGTTTTTTCAATCAACTAGATGGCAAAGAAAAAAAATGTTTGGGATCAAATTAAATACCTCAGTATAGAAGTGAAAGATGACTTTTTTTTCCTTAATTCTGGGAAGGGAACTTGGTGAGATAAAAATCAGGTCAGTTCAATTACTTGGAACTCACTAGGATGCCCACCTCAGAACCCTTCAGTCCTCCTGGTCTTGCTTCAACCCACAAAGAGGAGAAGATTCACGCTGAAAGGAATTTGGGGGATTCTTGGCAGTGGTGATAGATTCTCATCCCAGTGATACCGCAGTAGGTCCCAAAGAGCCCTTCTCAGCTATTGACTGACAGCAGTGAAACAGAGATGAGGCTGTTTTACAGCCCCACACATCATTCATAGTTACCATTTCTTGGAGGTTTGCTTTGAAACGTGAAATTAAAAACAACTGCTAAGATTCACACTTTGAAAAGTTTACTTCATGGTTCCATTAACTAAGATAGAGAAAATTAAAAGGCCACCTAGCAAAAATAAGGAGACCAGAATCTGGCTTTCTAGGAGTAAATTTGATTTTACCAATAACACAAACTCTAAAATGCTATAAAAATTCTTTTCTTTTAGTTCTTTCACAATTGTCTATGATTTCTATGTTTTTTCTATTTCATATTTTAATTTCATTGCTGCAAATAATAAAGCTGCAAAGCCCAACATTAGATACTCTTATCACAAAGCATTGCTCCTAAATTAGCACTTAAATAGCATATAACAGAAAAATAAGAACCTTCCGACTATAACATTAAATACGTCTTTGGCATCCGTAGAGTTACCCAGTGAGCTATGTAAGTCTTACCTTATATCCTCTCAGCAGGGTGTACTAATACGCTGAGTCTCTGGAATGTGTTTATATAGGATTCTGTGAGGTTTCTTATTCAAACACGTATGCTAAAATGTGATGACAATGTTAACGCCTTTCAAAGTAAAAAGCAAATGAGTCATGTGTTTGGTCAGTGGCCTCGACTAAAGTTCAGAAGTACTTCCCTGAAGTAGTAAATTCTTGATGAAACCAGGATAAGAGTAAAATCTCTGTCTTACAGAGATAATTTCTTACAGTTAGCAAAACAATAAATTGGAGATATCCTTGCCATGAAATAGAAACATATATTAATAGACTGGTTAGGACATTAAACACCATCTCTTTCCAACCCCCCTGCCATGGGCAGAGACACCTTCCACTAGACCAGGTTGCTCAAAGCCCCATCCAACCTGGCCTTGAACACTTCCAGGGAGGGGGCAGCCACAACCTCTCTGGGCAACCTGTTCCAGTGCCTCACCACCCTCATAGTGAAGAACTTCATCCTTACATCTAATCAAAATCTACCCTCTTTCAGTGTAAAGCCATTACCCCTCATCATATCACTACACGCCCTTGTAAAAAGTCCCTCTCCAGCTTTCTTGTAGGCCCCCTTTACATACTGGAATATCCCATAAAAATTTCACGATCTTAAGAATATGAATTAAAAGACTGTCTTTAACAATGCAATTTGTTTTGCTCTTAATACCAACAATCTGATCTAGGGTTTAAAGCCCCATCTATTTGTTGGAGGCACCATTTGTGAAAACTAACCACAAACCCTCTATACACTTAAAATCTGAGTTTCATTCTTGATTCCACAGCTGCATTCTTTTACTGAGCAGGAACATTTAAACAGGCAAGCACAAAAATCCTTGTCAAAAGACAAGTAGTCTCAAAATATTTCTGAGTTCACCAGGACATTAAAACCAATATTTAGCTTTCCTTCTAAAAACTGCCATCTGCTTAAAAGCAAAACAAACAGTAGAATATCCAGAAGTAATCTCTGAAGGGGTCAATTCCACTAATCTCTTCCCCCTCCCCCATCTGATTTCACCTCAACCACCCAAACTCATCTTTCTCCTCTTCTGACTTTGTAATGGAAACACACTGTTGGATGAGCCAGGAGAGTTCATATATGGTTAACATTTTCCCCGGTTTTTGGACACAACTCTTTCCAAAAGACAGCAAAAAACTATTGTGCTGAGACAAAACCGTTTATTCTGCCACTGAATAGCTTCATAACCTGCTCTGAAAAGCTCAGATTTTGCTCTTCATTTCATAGCTGTAAACCTCAGCCACTTTTCTGAATTCTCAGGTTATTGGGAGTTATTTAACGACTTCTTTAGTTAAATTAACCCACTTCCCCAGTGTTGTTACTACGCTGATGCACAAGATGAATCTGATAAGATGAATCTGAATCTGACTTGAGAATCCCCGTATTTTACACGTGTCTAAAAAGCACTTTGCTGTGAGGGCACATTGCTGGTTCATGTCCAACTTGGTGTCCACCATGACCCCCGGGTCCTTTCCTGCAAAGCAGCTTTCCAGCTGAGCAGCTGGAAAAATCTATGATATCTTTTGTAGCTATACTTGTCCATGCACGAGTGCATGTTGGCGGCTGCCTATCTAGAAAGCTACTTTGCAGGAAAGGATCTGCAAACTATAGCTACAATAGTAGCTACAATAGATCTATTGTATTTCTGAATTATATGTATAGTGGATTTCAAGAGCTACACCAAGATTTAAATGAATGTTAGGCACTTAAAAGACAACTTAATTAAAGAATACATGTAATCCTGGAGGTGAACGGACAAGATGCCTCTATCTTCAGCACAAAAGATCCCTGAAATCTTGTTGTTGCCACCCTCTTGACACCCAAAAGTTCTGTGGGCTGAAAAAGTAACCAACACATTCTAGACAAGCCTACAAGGTTCTGGACAGACACACTACACACTCCTGTGAATTCCATCTGATCAGCAAGCCCAGAGCACACCTGTCTCAACTAACGTGAGTGGGCCATTTCAAAACACAGCACTGATGACATTCACTTAGCTTTGTTCTGGCTGGCACTGGTGATGGTGACACACATTTTCAGCCATTACCCAGAGCTAATTAATTGTTCACCACAATGAGGCTCCAATACATCTGTCCTACAATGCTCCTCTAGGCACCAGGGAATCACTAGAAAGGGTTTGTACCTTCCACCCTGAATTATTTTGCTATTTCAGTCAGTAACTGTTTCAGACAAAACCCTTAGTCTTGACTGGGAACCAGAGTCAATCATTTCCACCTCCCAAATGAACACCCTAGCCTCTAGGCTGCAGAGCCAAGCTCCTTTGTGCTTGCCCTCTTGGTGTCCTCTTCATTCTCCTTATGCAGCCACCCAACTAAAGGGACTCATACCCATGCTCTACCCGTTCTGGATGGGGGCTGTAACCAATAAGATGCTATTGAAGAAGTTGGCACCTCTTTACCTGGTTGCTGTTCACTTCTTTTTAACTCCAGGTACTCAGAAGTACCCATCTGCAGCCTCAAGTTAAGTATTCAAAACATGAGATGATTGGTGCCACCCAGAGTTGTCATTTCCTCTTCTTTACTGGCAGGTAGGACTTCTTCCCACTCTTTAATCTCTGCATTCGTTGTTCTTCAGCCTTCTGAGGCTTCTGTGTCCTCATCCCACTGGTGGACTACTGCCACCTACCTTTAGCTTCTGGATTCGCAGCTAAAGGCTGTAAACCTACCCACGAGGTGAGTGTCCACCACCCAAGTCTTCAAGTGGACCTACCCACCAAGTGACAGTTCATCCCTCTTTCTGGCTATAGTCTTCCTTATAAATCCACAGTTCTCTTCAGCAAGCAAGGTCAAAATGACACAGGTCCCAAAGGTTTTGGTTTACCCTTCCCTTCTCCCAGTAGAGTCAGTGGGGGTCTACCAACAGAATTCAGACAGTGCTGGGAATATCTGGAAATTTCTACTGTGCTGAGAGAAAACAAACAAACAAGTACATTAGAAAAGGAGGCCTGCAATATATCCTGGTTCTAGAAAAACAAATTACCCCCTTACTGGCTCCACACCAGCCTAACATGACTGATGGTGCCTCCAAGTCAACTGTTTCTTCCTGCAGGGCCTCCCTGGGCCAAAATGCAAGGCATGGTTATGTTCTTCTGCCCCATACACAGAGAAGCTGTATGCAGATGGATAGAGGATGCTGATCAGGTACAGTTAGGGAGCAACTCCTCCAAAAATTCCCAGTTCACCCAGGATGAAACCCAAAGGACGAGTGTTCATCTTCCTCACGAAGGTTTTTTAGAAAAGGCTGGTGAGTAGTAACTTCGGATTTCTTCAGAAATGGCAGACACGAAGAGAACAGCAGACTGCTGACCTTTCAAATTTCCTTCTGATGCTATGGCAATGTGACAGACGTCTCTGTACCTCACAGAAGAAACTTAACACTTTTCAGAAGTAAATCACAATGAAGAAAAATCTCTGTGCTAGATTTCCAGAGTGGGCAGCAGAGCAGAAGTGGCCCGGCTCTGCCCCTCATAATCTGAAATTGCAGAGATCAATTCTTGCTGCCATGGCAAAGCTAGACAGCCATTTTTCTTTATAACTGTGTAAATGTGAAAGCCTGCCGCGGATTGACCCCAGCCATCAGCTAAGACCCCACCCAGTCACTTGCTCTCTATCCATCTAGTGGGATGGGGGAAAGATTCAGAAAAAGCAAGTTAAAGAGTTTAATAAGTGAAGGAAAAGGAAAGAAAAAAAACCAGGTGATGCAAAGGCCATCACTCGCTGCCTCCCACCAGCAGATTGATGCGCAGCCAGTCTCCGAGCAACTGCTACTTTGGAGAAACTCCCCCCGGTTTTATTGATGAGTGTGGTATGAAATATGTCTTTGGTCAATTCAGGTCAGCCGTCCCAGCTGTGTCCCCTCCCAGCCTCTTGCTCACCTCCAGACCATTGTGAGGGTCACAGTGGGAAACAGCACTGCTCAGCAATTACCAGCCCCTGTTGGTCACGAATCTAAAACACAGCACCATACGGTCTGCCGTGAAGAAAATTAACTCCACCCCAACCAGACCCAGAACACAGCCACATACATGTACAACGCGCCAGCACAGCACAGAGGTCTGCCCCAGAGCATAAGGACTTTTGGACAGAAGAAAGATGGGTAAGCAAAAGGCTGCATGCAGCCTTGAGATAAGTAGTGAAGGGGAAGTTCTAGGTGCCTCCCTGTTTGTACGTGTAGCTTGGCAGTCACCCTGAAGTGGCTGGTCAAGGGGTCACAGGCAAAAGATGCAGCAGGTCTGCAAGTTCAACTTTTGGCTTTGTAAGCACAAAACCTCTTACAGCTCAGACCTCAGCTGATACCAATGTTTTTCTACATAGTATATCCCCCATAAAAGAGAAGAGCCTATGGCTTCCCGCAGTGTCAAAAACTCACTGGCAATTTTGTCTCCCAGTCTGTGGTGGGGCTTTTTCTGGACCAAGGCACGGTTATGGATGTGACGGAGGCTGGGCTGAGGACAAGGACTCTCCCTGCTGCATTCATTAAACACAGATTATGCTGCCTTGAAGACCTGGGTCTGCCCTTTGTAAAAAAAAAGGTTCTCTTTGAAGGTACAATAAGGTTATACCACACTTTGGTTTGCAAATTCTATGGGGCATACACTTCCAAAACATTCACCACATTCCATGTTGATACAGCTAGTTTTAAAGTGCTAAATGTCATAAACTGCTAAATGTCATAAACTTACAATTGTCCATGACCGTAATTACAGACTCTATACTGAAGTCACATAAAACAAATCAGCTTCCTGGAAAGATAATGGATTATTTGCCCCTTATTATATTGAAATATGAGCAAAGTTCAGTTTATGATTTCTTCTGAAAGGTGTAGAAAATGTTCAAAGTGTCAAGTGAAATAGCAATTCTTTACACCTTGTCATAGAAAATTAACCTAGAAGGAATCATAAACGTATCTCTGTCACCTGCAGGACCTAGAAAAACACCAACAAAAAACCGAGGAGAATCAAAAATACCCATTTAAACCTTCAAAATCACAGAGAAGATCCCATTCAGAGACAGATACCATGTTGCTCCAAATGAAAGCACAGGCAATGAGATGCACTTGACCCAGTATGCCCCTAAGGGAGAATTACCTTGCTTATCCCTCAGCAGGGCACTCCCCACTTGGGTTATGCTGTCTTCCATGACAAGAACAATCTGAGATGAGCAATCATGAAATTCAGAAGGGAAGACGGGTAATTACAGATGTCCAAGGTGACTTTGGGAGAGGAACAGCAATGTACTGCTGTGCACTCCTTCTCCAGAGAGTTGGTCTGCCTGCCTGTCTGTTTCTGTTCCACATCAATATAGTCCTCCCTATTAAGGAAGAGTGGGTTGGTTTGTTGGTCTTCTGTTTATTGATTTTTTTAACTCAGCCCATTCACAATAATGTATGAGACATAAAAGGGATTTGAAATAGTTCCTGGCAATTTGGCTCTTCCTAAAATCTTGTTTCAGTAATCTTAAAATGAGCCACAATAATCTGGACAGCCTAACTTTTGCTTTACTCTCAGAACAGTCTTTTATAAGCATTATTCCTCTAAACACACTTCATGGAAATGGCAGGCAGGCAACTGAATGTGAGGGGGGAGTCAGCTACAGATTTAATCAGTAAATGTGGCACACATAAATTGAAGCGTCTTTACCTAGAATTGCCCACCCACTCTAGATGGTGGCAGATAAGCATCTACTTACACTGGGGATGAGTGTCGAAGCACCTTTTACAGTTTATGGAGGCCTGGTCAACAAAGGCAGTGTTGCAGAGAGTTGTCCATTTGACTTATGCAGGTGATCACTGCACTCCCACTCCAAGCAGAAGCTAACTGAACAGGAGTGATTTCCCTGAACAATATTCCAGTGGGTCACCAGAGGAGAAAAAAAAAGGGTGAAGAAAGATGAAGGTACCAGAGGAACACCAAGGTGATATCAGGATGGGATGTACTTTGGTTCATTTATGAGAAGCAGTATCTAACATGGCTGTCACTACTTAAGGACCAAAGAGGTCTTTTCCCAGGGACAGGCCATCTCTGTGTGACATGTCAGCATTCTAGGGAATGCGCTCCCAAGCTGACAGGAATTCAAGAAGCTGAAATTCTATACAGGTTTCTGGTATGTTGTATGTAAAGCAGGTTAGCTGGGTACTGACATTTCTTCAAACATTCTGGCTCCCCCCAAATGTTTAAATTCACATGTAGATAAAAGCATAGACACACAGGTAGATCCAAGCAAGCAAACTTCATGCATTTATGTGTGAATCAGCAGTAAAATAATACACCACTCTGATAGACAGGGCCACCAACAATTAATAAAGACAAATGCCAGGAGAACCTGGACTGACAGGATGAGAAGGAGCCTGCTTCTCTTAACACCCCGTTGCACAGGAATAGAGGCTCAGAATGGCAAGGATTACACTGGTTACATGGTTACTAAAAATACTCCATCTCCAGGAAGTATGAAATTCTGAAAATAGCAGACAACTGTTCAGAGAGTGAAAGGAGGAAGAAATGTAAGAAATTCAAAGATGTTATTTCATTGTGTGTATAGAAGGCACTGCCAAGTGTCATTGCCCAGGGATATTTCTACATTCCAAAGTGAGGTTCCACCCTCAAACAGAGGTACCAGAACCTTCTCTCTTCCACAGCAGGGCCCACTGACCAGCACCAGGGCATTTGTACCTTGCAAGAAGCAAGGAGAAAGGAGAAATTCAGCCCAGATCTCCCTCTGGCACAGCCCAGGAACGCTCGCAAAGGCTGATGAGGCTTTGATCATGTCTTGAATGCCACGATGGCTCCAGGGCTGAACCAGAGACTCTAGCTGAAGAGATAGCGGGACAGGGAGATCAAATGCCTTTTCTAGTGTTTGGGACTTTCTGCACAGTTCTTTGAAATTAAGAAACAATGTATGGCTCGCTGCTGATATTCCCCACTTTGAAACCAGCAGGCATTTGTTCTCCATAAGATCTTCTGAAGAGAACCATCACTGGACTGCTTTCATCCATGGTGCACTGCCCCTCAAGAGAGGAGTGTCTACTCCAGCCAGCCATGGCTCTGCTGTGGAACAGTACATGGACCTGCCTATGGTGAAGGCTGGATTTGATAGCACCGTGTTTAGAAACATAAAACAAAGTAACTCTTTATAGAGATGATCAATAATTTCTGATAAGAGTGAAAAAAGTATGGGGAAAACTTCATGTTGCTTTTGTAAATTGAAAATGTCAAGTGAAATGGCATTTTACGGTATTTTATTTAGTGGAAGATTATTCCAAAAGGAACAATATCTTACAGAAAGCCATAAGAAAAGTCTCAAGTCTCTGAGAAAACAGAAGGGAGGATTTTCATCCATGTGCAATGTGAATCAATCCTTGTGGAGTTGGGATAATGGAGTCTGTCAACTCAAACCTCCCAACCTTATTTTGGAGAAACTTAATGTGGTATCCTGTTTATGTCTATTGTATAAACACTGTACAGTAGTTTACTCCATAAAATGGTTAATGTCATCTGATTCTCCCCAAGGAAAAAAAAAATTCAATCAGTCCTAACACTGATCTCAAACTCATCCATGAAAGTAATCCAAACAAATTTGCCTTACCACTGCTTTAGCACTATTGAATGTTACCCATTCATCAAAAGAAAACTTCCTCCTACCTTTGACAGAAATACAGGAAACCATAAACAAAGGGGTACAATCCCTATCTCATCAAAGGCTATACAGTGTAAGAAGCTAGTCTGCTGTGGTGGGTTGGCCTTGGCTGGATGCCAGGTGTCCACTAAGCCACTCTATCCCTCCCCTCCTCAGCAGTACAAGGGGGGAGAAAATAGGATGGAAAAAACCTTGTGGGTCAAGATAAAGGCAGTTTAATAAAGCAAAAACAAAGGCCATGCATGAAGCAATGGGAAGAAAAGGATTTATTCTCTACTTCCCATCTGTAGGTGATGTCCAGCCACTTCCCTGGAAATAGGGCTTCACAATGCATAGCGATTGCTCTGGAAGACAAACGTTGTAATAACAAATGCCCTCCCCCTCCAACTCCTCCTTTCTCTTAGCCTTTTGCTAAGCATGATGTCATATGGTATGGAACATTCTTTGGTCATTTGGGACCAGCTGTCCCACCTATGTGCCCTCCCAACCCCTTGCCTACCCCTAGCCTACTGGCCTGTGAAGGGAGGGTTGGAGAGACAGCCTTGATGCTGTGTGAGCCCTGCTCAGCAACAGGCAAAACACTAATGTGCTATCAACACCTTTCTAGTGACCAATACAAAGCACAGCACTATATGGGCTACTACGAGGAAAGTTAACTCCATCCCAGGCAGAGCCAGGACAGCCAGCCATAATATTAGCTTCTGGCTTTTCCTTTTTTTTCAACCCTTGGTACATCAAAAGCACTGCTATTGCTTCTCCAGAGGCAAGAGCTTCTTCCTTCTCTCAGGAGGGCAAATCAAGGGACACGGCCAAATCCACAAAATTTCAGTATGAGAACTGGAATAAATACTCAGGAATTGAGCTGATTGGAAATGGAATTTCTGTTGCATAGACAACATTTTTTGATAGTTTTCATCTGTCCATCAGAGAAGAATTAAAGGCCTTTGCAAGGTTTATTTTCTCCAGCAAAGCGACATGGCATTCCCTGTCTGTCCCACTGCCCATCCAGGGAGCAGAGCAGCCCAGGGGGCAGTGGGGGCAGCCCCAGCCCCGGGCAGCAGGCATGGCCGTGGGGATGGGGATGGGGGCAGGCCAAAGCCAGGCCTGGCCATCCTCTGCAGGTGGGGTCTGGCCCCAGATTAGGAGCCATGGCCAGGCGCAGGCAGTTTCCAGTCTGCGGGTGGGCCCTAGCCACAGCCTCTGCACAGCCCCCCTGGGAGCCTCTCCCCTCCTCCCAGAGGAATGGCGTCCCCCTCGGCTGTGCCATCGTGCTCTGTGCCTGAGGCCCTGGCAGCCACACCCCTGGCATCCACTCAGGGCCCACACAGACTCTTTCCTCATGGTTGTATCTCTCACTCAAAATCTGTGCAAGGGCTAACTTTTCAAACTGGAGGGGCTTTGGTGAAGTTCCTGGCCTTGCTGTCTCTGGGACTTATGCTTCAGGCAGATTATAAATCACCTGCTCAGCTTTTATTTAGTTGTCCGTGTGACTTCCCACAGTAGGTGACAGCAGGACATTTATGGCTGCTTCTTGATGTTATCATCTTTCTCACCATCCCTGCATGTCAGGTAAAGAGTGGAACAGGAACTTTGCCTTACAACAGAAACTTCAGCTAATTTTAAAATATTAACTGTTTCATACTTAGAGTGGTCCTGTGAGACAGTTATGTCACAAACACGAACAATACAAAACCTCTCCATTCTCGGTATACCACAGCGTTGATACTGAAATATATCTAGAAAATGCACTTCCTCTCTTAAAGAGAAAAAACATAGAACACCAGAAAGAAGTCCTTGATTTGAAGCACACAAGGATCTGTTGCTACTTAATTAGCAGAAGGATTTTAGAAGATGGGAGGCAGAAAATATGGGGGGAAAGGGAGATAAAAACTAACAGAAGATCAAACACTGAGATTTGTAAAGTGACTTTGTACTTGATGTAGTCATTCTATCTGACAATGTACTGAGCTGAGCTGAAAATCTTGTGCTTGTGCCAAACACATCACCTACACATTGTAGCCAACAGCCAGTTACTATGAGAAGTTGTGACAGGAGACAGAGCTGCACCACAATATTTCCAAGAGAAGAAACTCATGCATATTAATTGAGGCTAAAAAGGGACAGTGGGCACAAGAGACCCAGGAAGACTTTCTGTTTGAAATCCAATACTGCCTAGGGATCTTCCTTAACTTAAAGTTGAAAATAAGTGTTCCAGAGGATAAGTTCAAATGGGAATTTGCCTCAGGAAGTCTTTCAAGTGCTCTCCCAAGTTGCAGGAGTTCAAGAAGCTGAAATTCTCTACAGGTGTCTGGTATATTGTATGTAAAGCAGGTTACTCAGGTACTGACACTTCTGCAAACACTCCAGCTCACCCAGAAAGTTTAAATCCATATGTCAATAAAAATATATAGGCATAGGCACAGATAGAGTCACACAAGCAGTCTTCCATGGGTGCAGCAGCAACAGAAGAAGATATTACTCTGATATGCACAGCCATAGGAGATAACTTCTCTAACTTCCTGTTGGCACACAAACACTGACATAGAAAGGCAATGATTACATTGGTTGTGTGGTTGGCAGAAATTTTTCCGTCTCAGGGAAGTATAAAACTACCTTCCCGTAAATGAAATGGGGAGGGGTATGAAAGGTCATCCCTTACCGGGATAACAGAATAAATGCTCATGTTGGCCCCTTCGATATCTTTGCCATGTATCTGAGCTCTGTTGAATCAAAGTTCAGTTTGTGCTCAGATCAGTATTCTCTGACACTGAAATATTCAAAATAATAAGCTAGTGTTTCAAAAACCCAGAAAAACCTACAAAGCCCAAACAGACATTGGCTGATCAAAGTGAGAGTAAGAGAGAGGCACTACAGTTTCACTCTTTCTCCATAAATAACGGGCACTTACAGTTCCTGAAGATCTTCAAGACCTGACTGACCATTTTACGAGGAAGCTTATAAACAAGTATGTAATAAAAAAGCAGCCCACAAAGATAACGTACTCCTTATTAAGACACTGACTAAAGAGGCAAACTTTTTACAGTTCTCATGGAAGTAAGTTGTGAAATCATTTATATGCATGAAGGAAAGTGAAATTTTATGGATCTTTTATAAGGAAGTACAAGTACAAAAGCCAATTAGGTTCTTCAGCAGCCTCATCGTAGTTACATCGTACTCATAGCGCTCCAGGGATTTAAAAGTATAATTTAGAGCGATCTTCATGGAAAACCTCATGATTTGAGATTTCAAATCACAGTGGAGATAGGAATTTTTCTTTATGTCAGCTTGAAAAGAAACATTCCCAGAGCTAAAATATAAAATCTGGCAGCTCACCTTGCCTTTCTGGTATCCTACACTGATAAGCTGAAATTCTGTCCATCACTATAAAGTACAACAGAAACAGCATATCATCCAGACAGTTAAAACACTTATGCAACTTCATTCTTCCCAAAAATAAAAAAGAAAACTCAGATGAACGTAGAAGTTCCTGAAGAGCCTCACACCAAAATGGCCTCAGAACATGCCTAACACATATTGACAGCTTGGAGACATCACATAAGGCAGTGACAGCTTTTTGCACAACACGGCTGCCTCTGTGTTGATGTTGACCCCTCCTACATAACACCTAAGGTTACCATATTCACAGCAAATACCAGTCTCATCATCAAGCAGAGGAACAGCAGCCACTCTGCCAGCGCCAGCAGATGGCAATTTCACAGAGTCACTGTGCGCTCCCAAAGCAAGGAAGAGCAGACCTCCAACATGAGTAAGTTGTTTGTTCTGCGTCCTGGTGCCAGAATAACTTCTGGGTTTTCTTTGGAATCGTATATTCTAAACAGATAAGCTGCCCTGGAAGAAACCAGGAGTTCACCTCCCATCTGGCTGCTCTCATCACCAGGCCACTCCCATTGTTCCTTTGTGGGCATTTTCACAAAGGACCAGGAAACAAGATTCTTTCTTGCACACTGGCTAGTGGGGGCACAGAGGGCACACATCTCCCAGCTGATAGCCCACAGCTTGACAATTAGGCTGCTCACTTTGGATACAGGGGTTTGAAGCACTGCGTTTCCCACGTCATGTAAGGGCCACACACTGTCACTGCTTATCACAGGTAGCAAAGTCCATGCATGCAAACAGAGGCAGTAGCTAGGCAGCCCACAGAGCACTCCTGCCTCATCCAGATGGAGGGAAAGAAAAGGACAGGGCAAGATAGGACAGGGCAAGATAGGACAGGATAGGACAGGACAGGATAGGATAGGATAGGATAGGATAGGATAGGATAGGATAGGATAGGATAGGATAGGATAGGATAGGATAGGATAGGATAGGATAGGATAGGATAGGAGACAACTTCCCTGTCATTGTCAGGTGTTATGGTGGGCAGTGTAAAGAACAGGTTAGTCAAATTTCCTTCAGAAATGGCAGAGGCATACCCCATGCTGCGTTACAGCGGAAGGAGTGGCATAAAAGACTTTGTGATGTCACTTTTTTAATTTCAGGGTCCAGTGCATCTCAAACAATTGACAAAGCACTTTCCATGGGCAGCCTGGATACAGAAATGCCCCTCTGTCCTGGCATTCCAAAGAGAGGGGCAGAATATAAGCCATCTCTGCTCTGACTGAGAATTTGAAATCACAAGCATATATCCCTGGTGTAAGCACAAAGCTCTACATTTTGAAATTAAAAAACACAGCGCTTGCTGATACTTGGTTGTGATGCACTTCACCAGAGAGCAGGAGTCTACCACTGAGCTCAAAGACTTTATGACAATAGAGAAACAAGAGAAATTCAGTTCTGAGCTTCCTGAGAGACAATCTCGACCATACTGGCGTTCACAGGGGGTTTTGCAACTTTTCTAGACTACCTCTATAGTTGTAAGAATCAAATCAAAACTTTTTTACAGTGAGGCTTGACAGGTACTGGCATAGGTTGCCCAGACAGGTTGTGGAGTATCCATCTCTGAAGATGTCCAAAGCTGGACTAGACAATGTCATGAGCAAACTGCTCTACTTGACCCTTTCAGCAGGGCAGCTTGGACTAGATCTCCAACCTGAACTGTTCTGTGAGTGTGAAATTTATTTTACTTTACAATTTTTTATGAAAGCAGACAGCTGAGAAATAAAAGGTAGTTAAAGAACAATATTAACATAACATAAAGCAAAGCAAAATTGTCATGTCTCATTTGTAAGCTAAATGTTCCAAACAGTGGAACAAATAATCTAGAATTCCTGACAATGTTTTCAAGAAAGCAGAACTCATATGAAATGCTATCTCATGGCATGCTATTTCAAATAACATGATTCTATAAGATCTTTGCAGTTGTATATGGAAATTACTTTAGGCTACAGGGATTTCTTGAAAGGACAGAAATCACAGAGATATTTTCTGCCTATGAAACACAGAGCAGATAGGGATTTTCATTAATGCAAGCTTGGAAACAAATATTCATGTTGCTGAGAAACTAAAGAGTGTTGATATCTCCTCCACCTTATTTCATAAGAATTTACACAGAAATTTTATTTTAAGTCTATATTCACCACCCAGACAAATAAGCATGAGTCAGCAGTGTATGAAAGTGCATCAACAACATAGCTTTGTGGTGGTGATGGCTGATCACATAGTGGGCTGAATTAGCAAGTGTAGCGAGCTCTTCAAGGGAAGTGATTCTCTTCCTCCATTCAGCACAATTCCTCCATTCCTCATGGGCAGTGCTGTGCCCAAGGTTGGAGTCCCCAGTACAAGAAAGCTATCAGCTTACTGGAGTAAGAGCAGTGAAGGGCCACCATGGTGGTTGGGTCCTGGAGCACACAGTGTACCAGGCCAAGAGAGCTAGATTCAGTCTGGAGAAGACCAAGGGTGGGGAGGATCTTCCTGCTGTCTTCAGCTATGTGATGGAAAGGTGCAGAGAAGACAGAGCCAGATTGTTCTCAGAGATGTGCTGCGAAAGGACAAGGACCAACTGTCACAAGTTGTATCAAGAGAAATTCCAGTCAGATATTGTCAGCAAAAACTGTTTACTCATTAGGGAATTTCCATGAATGTCATTTATTTGCTAATTAACAATCTATTAATCACAGATTTTGGTATCAAAGAAGACCAAAACCAACCAACCAACCCCTAGGAAAAAACCCCTGCTTCCATTCAGACACCACTTCCCCTCACCCCGCCCTTTTTGCTCTTCAGTCCCCTCACCACAGCTACACTCAGCCCCTTTGGTGAAGCGGTGGGCGGCGCAGGAGACTGGGACCAGCGTGTGCATGGTGGTTCCTTCCCTGGCAGCAGCCCCTTTGGGCTCCACCTCTCAGCTCCTGCTCAAGCAGCCCCTTGGCTCCAGCCCCTGTCCAGACATGGTCTTCTCTCTTTCCTCCTCCTGCTCCAGCCTGGTCTTTTTTCCTGCTTCTCCTCCTGCTCTGGCCTTGTTTCTCCTTTTGCTTGGTGTTTACCACCCTTACTTTAAGACATTTTCACAGAGGTGCCACAGACTCCCCCAAGAATGGGCTCAGCCGTGCCCTGCAGTGGGCCCATTGGAGCCGGCTGGAAATAGCTGTGACCGGCTCAGGGCAGGCCCTGGCCTCTCCTCACAGAGGCCACCCCTGCAGCCCCGCTACAAAACCCCGACATTTATGAGGGGGAAGAAATCACGATGAAGGTAGTCAAACACTGGAACAGGTTGCCCAGAGGCTCTGGAGTCCCCATTCTTGGAGATACTCCAAACTCAGCTGGACACAGCCCTGAGCAACCTGGCCTAACACCCCCGTCAGCCCTTCTCTGAGGGGGCGCCTGGATGAGAGGAGTGCCAGAGGGCCTTTCCAATCCAAATTATTCCGTGATTCTACAAAATTGTTTCAATCACTTCCAGTCTCAGTAAATCTTTGGAAGACAGAGGAATACAGAGACAGACCAGAACATGTTTGTTCTCTGCATTACTGGGGACAGCCTACCCTTCCAAATAAACAGTTATTCTACATTAGGTTTGTGAGCAAAAAAAGACAGGGACGCACAGGTAGAGCAGGAGATGGATCCTGTACCAAGCAGAGGGAAATGGAGGCTGCAGAGACAAACTGAAAAAGAGCTTTCTAACACAAAAGGTTGCAAAGCAGGGACTCTCACCAGCCAGCCATACGCTGTTTCTTAATTTCAAAGCACTGTGCAGAAAGTCCCAAACACTAGAAAAGGCATTTGATCTCCCTGTCCCGTTGTCTCTTCAGCTAGGGTTCAGCCCTGGAGCCATCGTGGCATTCAAGACATGACCAAAGCCTCGTCTGCCTCTGCGAGCCTTCCTGGGCTGTGCCAGAGGGAGATCTGGGCTGAATTCTCCTTCTTCTTTCTCCTTGCTTCTTGCAGGGTACAAATGCCCCGGTGCTGGTCGGTGGGCCCTGCTGTGGAAGAGAGAAGGTTCTGGTACCTCGGTTTGAAGGTGGGGTTGAACCCAGGTCTCCCGTCCTCCTGGGAAATGGCCTGACCATGGGTGCTGCGGAACAGGGAGGCAACTCAGCCACATGAAAAGGACCTGCTTGTGTGTTTGTTTGTTGGTTGGTTTCCTACAGCTGCTCTTGACTGGTTTATGTGGGCCTGAAATGGATGATGTACCTATGTTAGGCACATTCTGACACCATGTAGAGATGAGGCCACTGGGCATATTAGAAACGAATTGATTGTATTTCTGGGTCCCCACAGATCTTGTCGAGATGCAGGAATAGCACCAGCTACGCCTCTCAGCTCTCTTCCTGGCATGTCAGGTATATGTCTGCATTGCTTGTCACCACTTCATTAGCATTGGGAAACACAAAGAAATGTGAATATTTACCTCTGTGGCAATATTTCCAAACAGTAATTGACTGGAACCTCACTTTGAAATGTCACAGCAAAGACACTGGCAGTGCTTTGTATACACACAATGAAATCACGTCTGCATTTTATCACAGTCCTCGTGAGGTGCTTTCCACCTGTGTTATCAACTTGTATCAAATTGATTTGATTCTGGTATCACTACCAAGAAGAAGATTGCAGCCAGCATACACCATAATTCAGTTTAAACATTAAAGTTCAAAGATAGCCTTCCAACCAGGAAGCTCGGATTCTCTGATTTCCTATCTTTTCATCTTTTAATATATCTGGATCCAAGTCCCACGGTTCTGTGCACACACAGAGAGAACCATCATGACTTAGCATCTGGCCTCCAAATCCCTTCTAAGCCAGTGGGAAATGCAAACTACGTGAAGTCTGCTTGAAGAGCCAATGCCCCTATTAACCACAGCACACACCCAACAACCACCAACTGTATTATGAAAGGAAGAGAACAACAGTTGCTTTCTTTGAAAGCCTGGGAGCAAAAGGTGGCAGTATCACCTGGGTATTTATCTAGTAGCTTAGCAGAAAACACTCGTCCATTGAAAGGGAGATCTGGGCTCAGTTTCCTCTTCCTCTTGAGTAGGCTTAGATCCAGTGAACACAACGAAACTGCCAGGAGAGAGGTTGTGCCTTCATACACAAATATAGGAAAAGCATGACTTGCCTGGGAGTCTGGTGGTCCCGTTCCTGGCCCTGTCCCAAGGAATATTTCAGATTTTATCCTATTAGAAGCTAATATAAAATGCACGAAGAGGCCAGGGAACAAGGACAAGAACCCAGATTCTTGGCAAGAAAACTGGCATGTACCTCCTGCTTGAAGCCCGCTCTGAGTTGAGACTTGGTGAGCCATCTTGCCAGGCCATAAGTCAGCCCCCAGGCCTCAGAAAGAGTTAAACTAAAGGCACCTACCGGTGCCCAGTGCACTGGGTACCCTGATGGGGTAGCTCCTGCCACCAGGCCATTTCCTACCTCCTGATCATTACCAGAGCTTGTCTCCAGCTCCTGAGGAGCCAGAAAGAGATTGGCTATAAGAAGTGGTCAATTTTTATTTTCTACCTTGTTGAGCTTAAAAAAGCCAGTAACCCCTTACGGCTGTTTTTTACCATGGAAGCATTTATCTGGACACCGTCTCCTCACGCCTGCTGCAACGTCAGTGGATCATCCACAACTGGTCCACTGCCAGGTTATCCTAGAACTCTTCTTGGCATCTGGCTATGGGGATAGGCGTGTCTCTGTAGTTCACTCCCGGACACAGGTCTGTTTTTCTCTGGCGTTATCTCCACATGAGAGAGGCTGTCTTCTCCAGCTGGGTCACTCCTGGACAAGAATTCATCAAGTGTCTGCATGACATCAAATACCTTACCCCTTTTTTCTGAGGACAGACTCCTCCTGTGTGAAGAGCTCTTACTCTAACATGATGTAAATCCAGAACAAAATGTGTGAGATGCCACCAGCTTTGGGGCCTGATTCATTAAAACTGTTGGATTTCGACAAGCTAGGAGCTACAGGAAATAACTTCCAAGTGCCTGTCTCCCACAGAAAAATTCAGAACTGACATACCTCCCTCAGAACATCTGCGCACAGAGGAACGAATCACCAACCTGCGCTAGATGCTGGGCACAGCGGGCGATCTGTAACGCTGCTCAGAGCCTGGCTGGCTGTTTTACGCTCACAGGCGGCAAGCCTGTCTCCTTAGGATGAGAGAGAACACATACCTGCAACTTTTCTCTGCAAGTACTGGCAGGAAAGGGGCCAGTTGCTCCTTCTAAAGAAGGGCAAGAAGAAGTGCCTGTCTGCAACGTTTTAGCTAATTGGCCAGACACCTCTCCAGAAGCGTCACATCTGAGCTTAATGTTCTCCTCAGCCAGAGGGCATTCAAATCACTGTCACTTACCTGTGTCCATGCCACCAGGCTGCAGGGTATTTTTTGGACATGGAAAGATGCTTTCTGTCACTGTTTCTGCACAAATCTCTGGCGTTCCACACCACAGAGACGTTTGTGGCTTCCCATTGCAATCACCAAACCTTGTTTCAAAGTCCTTTATTTCTTCAGCTCTCACTTACAAACAATTTTGTAAACTTGTTTACCAAGACAGCAAACACAGCAAGACGAACATACCTTCTGTGTTTTGCGCCCAGCCAGATCCTTAGTGGTGAAGCAATGGCTGCAGCAGATTTGGGGGAACACTAAAGAGGTCGATGAAGTCCAGAGCAGTGGTTCTCAACCTGTGGTCAGCGGATCCCGGGGGGGCTGCAATGTCATCACAGGGGATCCACGGAGGCTTAAAGCAGGGGTGGGGAACGTCCAGCCCAGAAACATTTGGTCTGACCCGCGGCAAGCACTGTGCCTCCTCTTCCCACAGCCCCCTCCCCTCAATGCTCCTCTCATACTCAAGCCCCTCCACCGCCTGCCCTGACGCACTAGTACATTCGGTGCCAGTATGGTTGGTGGGACCCACTTTCACCCGGCGCTTTTTCTCTTCAAGACATTTTCTTAACCCAGCGGCCCTCTTTAGGGCCACAACGGGGCTGACGTCTGTTCCTCCAAGTGGTGGCCCTGGACCTGTAAACAAAAATATATGGTGACTGAACACAGACAAACAAGGGGGGAGGTGAGAAGAATTGTAAAAACTTGTCATCCAATTTTAATGTAAAAATTGGCATCGAATTCGGAGTTATTCGATGTTAAAATACCATAAAATGGGCCATTTGAGCAAGAAGAGTGTTGATGCTATTATTTTAAATCTGTATGGAATCATTGCAATAAAGGTATTAGGAGCGTGTGCATTAACAGATTAACTTATTTCCCCTTCTCTCCAAATCTGAAGACCTTTCATGAGAAAACTGAAATCGGTATTTGATGCAGTCTCGTGCTTTAAATTGTGAATCAAGTCTTGGTGGTCCGCGGCCACAAAAGGTATTTAAAGGGGGTCCGTGGTGAAGGAAAGGTTAAGGACCCTGCTCTAGAGGATTAATCGTAGGCTAAGCCGGGCCTGGCTAAGCCGGGCCTAGAGCCTGCACCGCGAGAAGACCGCGATGGCAGAGCGGGGCTCCGGGCAGCAGCCGGCACCACGCGCGCTGTCACGGCTCCGAGGCCGCGCGGCGCAGGGCTGGCGGGGGCCGGGAGCGAGGCCGAGGCCGCGGCCAGCCGGGGGCGGGGGCGCGACGGCAGCAGCTGTCCGCCCGCCCGCCCGCTCTTCCTCCTGGCGGACACCCGAGCCCGGGGCGCGGCGCGGCGGGGGGACGCTCCTGCTCCCGCCTGCCCGAGGCGGGAGGCGGCGGAAGCCCCGGGGAGGGGCAGCGGGGGAGGGCGCGTCCGCCTGCCCTGCCGCTGTTAAACGCTCGTTCCATCGGCGGCGGCTCAGCTCCGGCGCAGGGAGAGGCCGCGCCGGCGGGCCCCGGCGTGAGGCCGCCCGGGCCCCCGCCGCGCCCATGGCGAAGCCGCCGCGCCCCGCGGGGGACAGCTGCTGCCGCCCCACCGACTGCGTGGAGCGGCCGCTACGGCGGCTCTTCGCGGCGCTGGGGAGCGGCGTGGCCGCCCAGCCCTGGCCCTTCGTGCTGGTGCCGCTGCTGCTGGCGGGCGGGCTGGGTGCCGGCTTCCTCTTCCTGCCGCAGCGGCAGGCCGACGACATCGAGGGGCAGTTCACGCCGACGGGGGGTCCCGCCAAGGCCGAGCGCGACTTCGTGCGGCGGCGCTTCCCCACCGACGACGCGGAGCGCTTCTCCGCCCCGCGGCT
The DNA here is from genome assembly GCF_047716275.1 of Strix uralensis. NCBI lineage: Eukaryota > Metazoa > Chordata > Aves > Strigiformes > Strigidae > Strix > Strix uralensis. Next base: position 53,517,801 of record NC_133972.1, on the reverse strand, counting down.
GCCCACCGAGGGCGCCTACGCCGCCCTCATCGCCGTGGCGGCGGAGGGGGGCTCGGTCCTGGGCCCGGCGGCGCGGCGCGACGTGCTGCGGCTGGACTCGGCGGTGCGCGCCCGCGGCTACGAGCAGGTCTGCGCCCGCAGCGGCGGCGCCTGCGCCAGCCCCAACCCGCTGCTGCCGCTGCTGGACGAGGCGGCGGCCGCCCTGGAGAACCTCACCTTCCCCGTCCACAACTGCAGCTTCCTGGGCGCCGCGCTGGGCGGCGTGCGGACGGCGGACGGCGGGCAGGTGCTGTCGGCGCGGGCCCTGAAGCTGATGTATTACCTGCGGGAGGACGGCCCGGCGGCGGCGGCGGCGAGCCGGCGGTGGCTGGAGAGCTTCCTGCGGGACGGCCCGGCGGAGCTGGCGGCCATGGGCCTCGCCTCCATTCAGGTAGGGCGCAGGCGGGCGAGCCCCGAGGGGGGGCCGCGCCGCGTCGCGGAGAGGGAGAGGAGAGGAGGCGGTGGCGGAGCCGAGTCGCGGGGGCCGCGGACGCGCTGGCCGCCCCCCGGGGTGCGCTGGCCTCGGAGCCAGGGTGATGGTTGGCGTCGCCCGTGCGCGTGTGGAAGGACCAAGCAGGAGGGGCAAAGCGCCTCAGCGTTTCTGGCCTTGTTTTAACGGCAGGTGACTTACTTTACCTCGCTCTCCAGACAAGAGGAGTTTGAAGGAAACGCCAAGAGCATCATCCCACTCTTCTCCATAACCTATTTCCTGACGATAACCTTTTCAATCGTCTCTTGCCTAAGGTAAAATGCCTCCTAAGGTAAAACGCATCCTAAGCTATGGGTCACTGCGAAGCGACCGCTGCTCTGCTTCACCTTGCCAGCGTCAGTCTCTGCTCTTGTCAGGTGAAGCCATTCTTGAAGCTGCAGACTTCACAGGACGCTTAGCAATAGGCAAAATGTATACCTTTGCTGTTTCTCTCCTACTTGTACGTAGTTCCCAACTGCTTAAACGGGGTCCATGACACGTGCCAGACAAATACCCGAACAAGCATTCAGTCCAGAGATGCACGGCTTGAATGGTTGTAGCCACTTGTCTGTTCTCTGAAGCCATCGGCCATTTCTGTATCCCCCACGTCATAAGCATCCTCGGTGCAGCTGATGGCTTTGAAACTATTTAAACCGCTGAAACAACCCCCTACCCTTTACCTTTCGAAGAGGTCTGAGATACTGTAGCTTTGGCACTGAAAAAGACTGTGCCAAAGGAAACACTTTTAACGATGGAAAGGTTCTACTTTACCCTGAGTGGGAAGGGGGCCAGAAGTGTCATCTAGCCAGCCTGCAGCAGCAGAATTCCACACAAGCTCTTCTGTTGAGTAAAACTCACTGGCTTAACTTGGCCTACTCAGTGGAAACATTCACCAAAAAGATGCGTGAAAGTCAAACAGATAGAGACTAATTCTTTGTAAAGATCAGTTAAAAAGGGGAAGGAAGCTGGGGAGGGAGGAGAAGGATACCGTGTTAAGATCTGTTTGTGCTTCTTTTCTGCCACCTGCTGAGTTACGTTACAGGTGAAGGAGCACTAGCTTCCCAGATTACTGCAAGTCTGGATGCAGCTTTAGGTGTTCTGCTCGCTAGTAGAGCTGAGCCTTCCCTGCTCTGCACAAAGAACTGAGCCCACCCTTCCTTGGTGCTGGCTACAGTCGTTTGTGAGCACAGAAGGGGCAAGGGTGGTTTTACAAACACATGCCTCTTGCCTTGGAAGCAAGAGGCTTTCTCAGAGTTCAGAAATGGTTGACAGCCTGGAAAATGTTACTAATCAGGCAGGAGGTGACTCTATCCCCTCAGTATGGTGTGAAGTCTCCCCCTGGCAGCGTTTCATGGGGAATCCTTGAGCCAGCCCTTGGGGGCGTCTTGGCAAATGGCTGGTGGTGGCCAGTCTGTCTGCTGAGAAAGCTTCTCTGCACAGCACTTGCTGCCTGGGAGATGCTTCCCTACTACACTGATACACTACGCCAAGACCCCGTGGTAAAGGAAAGAGCTTCTAAAAAATCATCATTTGGGGGGTCACCCTAACTCCAGCCTCTCGCTGGTAGAGCTTACGTGTCATCACTTTGACAGCTCTTTTGTTACTGATGCAAAGATCAGTAAACATCATCACTCCTATGTATATAACTGGCCAGCAGTAATAATGTGTGTAGCACCTCCTCGATACATTAATCTTGTCCAGTGCTGCCACCTGGGAGCTCTCCTAGCAAATAGCAGCTTTCATCCAGAGTTCTCTTCACAGACAGGGTATCGTTAGTAGCTGTGCACTTGTCATGCCAAGCACCTTGGTGAAATATGTGACATGTAACTAAGATATTCCTTAAAATATTTTCAGACTGAGCTGTATAAGAAATAATGTCTGGCTTGCATGCTGTGGAGTGGTTTCTGCCGGTTTAGCTGTATTAAGCAGCTTTGGATTGATGCTCTTCTGTGGAGTGCCATTTGTGGTCACTGTAGCAAACGCACCATTTCTTATTCTGGGTAAGTAGAAAAAGCGACTCAGATTGAGATACGAAGACTAAAGCAGAGTTAAAACAACCTGATGGTGTTAGTCTTTTACGATGTGAGCATCAGATCCTGCGCGGTCCCGTGCTGCAGTGAGGGGAGGAGACAGGCGGAGGTGCGGCCGCCTCTGAGCTCCCACGGCCGGCGAGCCGCTCAGCTCAGTGTCCCCACGCTGGGGCTGGAGCTGGGCTCCGGCGGAAGGGCAGCTTTCCCCAAAAAGAGATGCCTGCTCTAGTTCCCCTGTGACAGCATGAAAACTAGAAATGAGTGGGTGGTAGGGTTAGCACTTCTGGCATTGTTCTAGCGACCCTGGTAACTTAGCCACGGTGATTAATCATTTGTTTAACTAGCGCTAATACTTGAGGTGAGCTCAGCCGGGTTCTGTCACCGCATTCCCCTGTGTCATCCCCTGCTGTTTTCTGTAGGTGTACTCTAAGCATTTACATGTCTCATTAGCTCCGGATAAATTTGTCCACCCCAGACTGGTTTGTTGTTAGCACTGATCTGTGGGACTGCTGAATTTGTCAGCGTCATAAGCAGGTGCAGAGGTCTCCCCCAAAGCATCCACCTCTTGACCGCCTCTTTTTGCGGTACAGTGAGAGCACGCTACTTCTCTGCTGTTAGTCAGCCTCGGGGTAGCTCAAGAGCAGCACCGGGGATCGTGTCCAGCATGCAGCTCGTGTTACCCTAGCACGGACTTCATCCAGCACCTGTCTTGGGAGGTGACTATGGGAAGTAAGTTACTGTAAGTTTTTATGTCCCGTTTTCAGAGTGTAGTCTTTGGCCAAGATAAAATTGGGCCTGAGTACAGCTTAAGCAACGAGCAGGACTGTCATTTCAAATAAGAAATCCATCTTGTTTTGTTAAGATACGAAATTGCCTCTGCAGTATAATGACTGTGTGCTTAACAGTCTCCTTCAGCTATCCAACTGAAGTGATGCACCATTTGTGCAACCGTCTCTCCCCAAAAGGCAAGGCAGTTAGTATTGCAGTTGCACAGACTGCCTGACAGCCAGTGCTGAACTTCCCAAATAACATGAGGTAGTATTGCTGCAAATAAATTACTGCTCTTAAAGCCCTTATCTGACCTCCTGTATGATAAATCCATGTGATGTTTTCTTGATCTTGGTCTCATGCTGAGGAAAGCACATAGAACTCCCAGGTTGATAGAGGCTCTGCATCATGCTAGATGTCTAATGCAAATGCTCATTAAGGCACGCATCGTTTCTTTGTTTCCTGCGGAATGCATTTTCTATTTGCTTTTGTTTGCTCATCAATTGCAGAGGCTCTGAATTTCAGAAGGACCCTTTTGTGTACCTGGGAAAGGGCTTAAGCCCGTCTCTTCGGGTCGTTATAAATAACATGCAGAGTTTTGTCTTCCTTGCATTAAAGTAAACAAATTACCAGTACATCAGATGAATTGCTTTGATGCCTGCCTCCTTTCTGGAAGCAGTCTGGTTCGCTGCCATCCACTAGTACCTTTTGACGTGCTGCTTAATTCATCTCTGCATGTCTACTGGCAATTGCCCGTTCAGGCAGCAGGTGTTGATTTCATTTATTCTTTTATGCTTAGCTATATGATCTATGCTTGCTCCTCTGCTCAGACTTTCCCTTTTTGTGTGATTAAAATACTGTAAGGTCTGTGATTAAGGTCTCGAGAGTTACCAGAGCTGGGAGAAGCACACTGGCTCTTCCTTTTTTGAACTCTGGCTCACTTACCTACTCTTGCGTCTTAGTGAAAACTCTACCCAGGACCCAGTCTTCCTGGCAGGGTTTCCCAGGACTCTGGTGGGTAATATATATGTGAGCGCATCAGTATAATGTGAAGATGAATGAATAGTAAATCATGAAGAAATGCTTGAAGATATACTGGAGAGAAGATAAGTGGAGAGCAAAGAGAGTTAAAAAGTGAACCACTGGAGAACTGGGATCGCTGTTCTCCCATGCACATAGCAACTGTTCTCTCTCTCTACTGAAGGCAGAGCAAGAAATTATTGGTCTAATTTGTTGCAGTGGTGAAGAGAGAGTCGAGAGATAATGGGGGGTGCTTCCAGTGATCGGGGCAGTTACGCATCAGAATAAGGAATGTATTTAAATTACTGGATGCCGGGACAGCAGATACAACGTGCTTGTCAGAGATGGACTAGGTGTGCTCAGTCCTTTGACAGGGTAGGGTGTGGGATCAACAGCCCATCAGGTCACCAGGAGTTTCTGAAACGTAATAAAGTCAGCTACACACAAATGATTCGTTTTCCTATGTCTGCTTAACTCGCATCAGTGCTAAAACAATGTTAACAGCCTAGGTTGCTTTTTCAAAATGTTATGCCGACTTAAATGTGATTCATTTTGTACTTTTGTTGGGTGTTAGTGGAAGCTGCCATTTGCAATGCAGCGTTAACTTTTTCTCCTCTTGCAGGAGTTGGTGTTGATGACATGTTCATCATGATCGCATGCTGGGAACAAAGTTCAAGAAGAAAAGAGAAATCCAATGTTAAATCTCTGCTGGCAGAGACTTACGCAGAAGCAGCACTTTCTGTGACCATCACCACGCTCACAGATGTTTTGGCCTTCTTCGTTGGCACCTGGACTGCTTTTCCATCCGTGAGATCATTTTGCCTCTATACGGGCACTGCTTTTGTCTTCTGCTATATATATACCATGACCTTCTTTGGGGGAATTATTGTATTAAATCATAAAAGGGAGCAAGGAAACCGACACTGGCTAACTTGTATGCCTGTGGGACTGGATGAAGACCAGGCAGAGAAGTCCTGCTGGTACAATGTTTGCTGTATAGGCAACTGTTCTAGGCAGTCACCTCAGCCAGAAGGTGAGCACCCAATGAGCATATTCTTTAGGAAGTATTATGGCCCTTTTTTTACAAATAAATGGGTCAAGCTACTTGTGGTGTTGCTGTACGGAGCATATTTGGGTGGCAGTATTTATGGATGTACTCAGATCAGGGAAGGCATCGATCTTCGAAATCTGGCAAGTGATGACTCCTATGTTGTTCCGTACTATGATGACGATAGCAAATACTTCTCAGCGTATGGGCCCAGGGTCATGGTTGTCATTACCGAAAGTGTAGATTACTGGAACGAGACTGTTCGTCTGGGCATTGAGAACTGCACCGAGAAACTAGAGAGCATCTCCTATGTAGATAAGAACTACTCAGAGTCATGGCTGAGAGTATACACAAGCAGTCCCCAGAATGGTTCAATAGATATAAACAATAAGACTATTTTCATTAGTCACTTGTCTGAGCTGTTCAGAAATGTTCCCAGTTTTGAGTGGGACGTTAACAAGACTCAGGATAAAATAGAAGCTTCACGTTTCTTCATCCAGACGGTGAACGTGACCTCAGCTGTTGATGAGAAGAACCTTCTCAACGAATTAAGAGAGACAGCCAGGCAGTGCAGTATTCCCTTAATGGTGTACCACCCCGCGTTCATCTACTACGACCAGTACCTGGTGATAGTGCAGAACACCGTTCAGAACGTTGTTGTTGCTGCCGGGGCAATGCTCGTTGTCTCCCTTTGGCTTATTCCCAACCCGTTGTGTTGCTTGTGGGTGACCTTTGCTATAGCTTCTGTTATCGTTGGTGTTGCTGGTTTCATGACATTTTGGAGCGTCAACCTGGATTCCATATCCATGATCAACCTGGTCATTTGCATAGGGTTTTCAGTCGATTTTTCTGCTCATATTTCCTATGCCTTTGTAACGAGCACAGAGTCATCAGCCAACAAAAGAGCAGTTGAAGCTCTGTCCCTGCTAGGTTACCCAGTCTTACAAGGTGCAGTTTCTACTATATTAGGAGTAGTTGTCCTGGCTGCAGCAAAGACCTACATCTTTAGGACATTCTTCAAGATCATGTTCCTTGTTATTTTGTTCGGGGCTCTTCATGGTCTTGTCTTTATTCCGGTGTTTTTAACCTTTTTTGGAAACTGTGGCAGATCACCCCACACTACCAAATCTAAAAATCTAGAGCTTAGGTTTAGAAATGATAAAGATTGTCCGTGACCAAGTTAAATGTAATATATTATATATTTATTATATGTAGATTAAAATGCAGTGACTTTCAGGGAATATAAGAAATAAAGAAAATGAAAGACAGAAAAATAAATACAACAGGGAGGCAAAGGCTTCAGAAAAGCCAGGCAACAAGAATAACAGAAGAAGAAATGAAAATGCACAGAATGGATTTGCATTTCTCATTTTTGTCTGTGCGTGACTAACACCTGAATGTTGTTAAATATATTTTTTTGTGACTTGTTTACTGAATGTATTAAAATTACTATAAACACTGACCATGGCCTGAGCTTAATGGACTGAGTTACAGGTTTGTCAGGCAGTGCACAGAGGAGGGAAGAGTAACTCCCCCTGGTTTGCATTTCCTGCCTGTTTACCTTGATGCTGTAATTCAGCCCAGCACGGAGCCTGAAGACAGTTTTCTCCCGAGAGGCTCAAACCTGGAGGTTTTACAGCAGGATTACAAGGGGTCAGATCTACCTTGGACTGCAGGGACTCCCTAAGCCTTCAGGAGCTTCAGCTCCTAATGCAGCACCCTCAAGGAAGACAAACTGACTCACATTTTCTGTTCAGATCTATTCTCTTGGTGTCCCCTTTTCTCGTGAAGATTAAACATCACGTAGCTTTAAGGAGGTTGTGTGTAGCTCCTGCTGGCTGCAGTTTGTGAAGGGAGATGCTGTGGGTGGTTGAACCTGTGTGGCCCTCCTGGGTAACCACCGTGGAAGACACTGTGCCACGGCACGACAGGGCAGGGATTCACTGGAGAGAATCGGGCCCTGATTGAGGACAAAGTGAAAAAGCAACTCGGGTTTCAGCCAGTCAGTCTGAAAACCATAAACCCATAAATTCTGTTGTGTTCATCAGTGTATCGGGTCTGGCTGAGCCAGAATTGGTTTTCCCCTGTAGCAGCCCTCATGGTGCTGTGTTTTATGCTGGGAGCTGGCAGGGTGTTGATAGCACACTGGTGTTGTGGCTACTGCTGAGTAGTGCTTACACAGCACCAAGGCTCTTTCTGACATTTCCCCCCCACAGTGGGACGGGGTGGGCAAGATCTTGGGAGGGGACACAACCAGGACAGCTGACCCGAACTGACCAAAGGGATATTCCAGACCATATGACGTCTGCTCAGTATAAAGCTGGGAGAAAGGAGGAAGGGGGTGGGGTCACCCTTGGTCCTCCGAGGCAATCACTATGCGTATCAGAGCCCTGCTTCCTGAGAAGGCCCGACATCGCCTGTTAATGGGAAGTAGAGAATAAATCTGTTTTCTTTTTTTGCTTCCGCGCGCGGACCTTTGCTTCGCTTTGCTTATATTAAAACTGCTGTTGTTTTACCCACAAGGGTTGTTTTGTTTTCCTATCTTATTTTCTTTCCCTTCTTTGCCCTATTGAGAAAAAAAGGGGAAAGGGGGGAAGTGATAGAGCGACTTGGTGGGTACCTGGCATTTAGCCAAGGTCAAACCACCACAATCAGTGACAACCCATCCTGTGACGCACTGATAGAGCGGAGGAGCCTTCACTGAGTAAGAACTAAGAATATATGAGGTTGTCTTTTAACCTGTAGGGACAAGACGCTGGATAAAAAGTCAATTCATAATCTGTTGCCAATTTAATGAGCTACTTGTTGGAGATCAAATGACTGATGGTAACTGATGTGTGTAATTTTGGAAAAATTGGTCTAGGAGTTATTAAACCATTCAGCCCAAATCTGCATCTGTGGAGTGTTTCTTCTGAGAGATGCAGCAAGTGCAACAGAGCCAGGGTCTGCCTCTGTTCCGTGGGGATTTCTGACCGGTTGCATGAGACCCAGTAGACAGGGCAGAATCCTTCTGTTTCCTTCACGATGTCTCTGTTTATGGAGACAATGGACTGGAAGTCAAGTCAAGGCCTCAGTGGCAAATAAACATCAGACTGTGAGTTAGAAAAAGAGCGTTATAAAAAAACCAAAGCAAACTAAAACAACCCCCCCCCCAAAAAAACCCACCAAAAAACCAAGCAAGCTACTAGCAGCTCAAATGTTTTCAGGAACTGTTTCCTGGAGGCAGCTTCTCCTCCGCCTTAGGCCCAGCTAACGGCTCTGAGCTGGTGTGAGGAAGAAGAGGGGAGGAACCCACCCCCAGTGCAGAGCGAGAGGGAAAATGAGGCGGCGATGGTTTAGTGGGCCCTGGCCCCTCTGACCAGCTGCAGCCCCAGCTCAGCCCTCGCAGTCTCTCATCACCCCTCCCGAATGGCGAGCTGGGCTAAAAGCCTTTTCCTGCCCAGGTGTTGCTTCATCATGGATGGTGACCTTTTTGCCTTTATCAAATCCAAAGAAAGAGGAGACAGAAGGGAGGGGAGGGGAGGTGTCATGGGAACAAAAAAATGAGGATGAAGGCTAACACTGAGAGCAGAAGGAAGACGAGGACTCCTGGCCATGCAGCTGAGACATCCACCCACAGATCTTCCCAGGCAAGTGGGCTGGAAGTCAGAGATGGCTTGAACTTTGTTTTACATGGCTCACAATACAAGCTGGTCTATTCACCTGTCTTTCTCTGCTGTCTCAAAGACCCACCCTGTTAGTGCATCTTGAACATTTCATTCTGTGGGTTTTGTCCTTTTCAAAGGAAAGCTAGCCAAATGCATTTTAGACAGATAATCAACATATTAAGGCTTCAGATGCAAAGAAGGTTTTAAGAATTTGCCCTTCCTTGCAAGACAGTCCAGAATCATGCAGGAATTCAAATCTTGCAGTGCCATGGGGAATATGTGAATTCCAGGGCTGCCAGAGTAATTTTCCTTGAGGTTTCTGGGCAGTTTTACTGACGACAGCTCAGCAGAAAGTAGTTCACCAGCTGGTGTCCAGGAGAACAGCAGAAACCTACAGGATCTCCCAGAGGAATGATGGGAATCCTCACAGGTGGAAGGGAAGGCGTGCATGGTTACGCACATCACATTATGCTGCTTTTGGAGAGAAAGAAGACTTCTAGTTTCAAGCCCTCCACTTATTTCTGTATGTGGACTTTATTTGTGGTTAGTTGCCATAGAAGTTCCTATCTCTCTGTTGCCATGAAGGCAATCTGGAAACCTGGTTCAGACGCAGATGCCTGTGCTCTTAATCAGATGAACCCATCGGGCCCAGGCAAAGCTTACCCATGGGTGAGATCCAGATTCACATCCACACAAGAGGCCCAGGAAATTCCTGAATCTTGCTGAAGATAACTTTTTTTGTGTAGATACTAAGGGAGCTGACTCAGAAAAGTGCTGTCCTAGATCTGTTGTTTCTAAATAGAGATGGTCTCTTGGGCGATGCGGTGATCGTGGCTGTTTTGGCCACAGTGATCATGAAACTGTCAAGTTTAAAATCTTTGGTGATATGGGAAAAGCTGTCAGCAGCGCTCCTACCCCAGATTTTGGACGAGCAGACTTTAGGCTGCTTGAGAAACCAGTTAGTAATGTCCCCTGGGAATCTGCTGGTGAGGGTATTCGGGTCCATAAATGCTGGTCACGTTTTAAGAGCCATCTTTTAAGAATGTGGGAGCAAGCAAGTCCAATGTGTTGTAAGTCAAGCAAGCAGGGCAGCAGGCTCGTTGGCTGAACAGGGATCTCCTTCTGGAACTTGGTGGGCAAAGAAAATGTATGGACTTTGCAAGCAAGGTCAGGCTACCCAGGAGGATTACAGGAACGCTGATCACCACTGTAGGGAGAAAAGGAATATGTAAGGCAAGAAGCACAGGAAGAGCTGCTGGCTCTGGTCACATCCTGGGCCAGAGTAGCCCACCATGCACAAATGCCTTTCCCAGGCTGGCCTGTAGGAACCCTGAAAGTCTTGGACTCTGTAGAATCATAGAAGAATCATAGAATCATTTAGGTTGCAAAAGACCTGTAAGATCATTGAGTCCAACCATTAACCTGACCTACTAAGTCCACCACTAAACCATGTCCCTAAGCACCACATCTGAGCATCTTTTAAACACCTCCAGGGACGGTGACTCCACCACTTCCCTGGGCAGCCTGTTCCAATGATTGACAACCCTTTTGGTGAAGAAATTTTTCCTAATAGCCAATCTAAGCCTCCCCAGCTGCAACTTGAGCCTGTTTCCCTTCATCCTATCACTTGTTACTTTGGAGACGAGACCGACACTCACCTCGCTACAACCTCCTTTCAGGTAGTTGTAGAGAGCAATAAGGTCCCCCCTGAGCCTCCTTTCCTCCAGGGTAAACAACCCCAGTACTCTCAGCTACACCTCATAACACTTGTTTTCTAGACATTTCACAAGCTTTGCTGCCCTTCTTTGGACACGCTCCAGCACCTCAACAACTTTCTTGCAGTGAGGGCTCCAAAACTGAACACAGTATTCGAGGTGCAGCCTCACCAGTGCCGAGTACAGGGGTAAGATCACTTCCCTGTCCCTGCTGGCCACGCTATTTCTGATACAAGCCAGGATGCCATTGGCTTTCCTGGCCACCTGGACACACTGCCGGCTCATATTCAGCCAACTGTCGACCAACACCCCCAGGTCCTTTTCTGCCAGGCAGCTTTCCAGCCACTCTTCCCCAGGCCTGTGGCGTTGCATGGGGTTGTTGTGACCCAAGTGCAGGACCCAGCACTCAGCCTTGCTGAACCTCATACAATTGGCCTCGGCCCATCACTCCAGCCTGTCCAGATCCTTCTGTAGAGCCTCCCTACCCTCAAGCAGATCAACACTCCCGCCCAACTTGGTGTCGCCTGCAAACTTACTGAGGGTGCACTTGATCCCCTCATCCAGATCATTGATAAAGACATTAAACAGGAGTGGCCCCAGTGCTGAGCCCTGGGGAACACCACTTGTGACCAGCCTCCAACTGGATTTAACTCCATTCACCACAAGTCTTTGGGCCTGACTGTCCAGACATCTTTCTTTTTACCCAGTGAGCAGTACACCATCCAAGCCATGAACAGCCAGTTTCTCCAGGAGAACACTTTGGGAAATGGTGTCAAAGGCTTTTTTAACTACTTGTGACCAAGCACTTAGTCAAGAATGAACCCACATGACTAAATACATTTTATCTGAGGAGTTTGTCTTCTGCAGCCCATGGCTCTGCTCTCACAGAGAAGGGAGGAACAGCTGAGGAGACTCGGGGGATGCAGTGGGCTTGGGGGCACTCATGGGATGAGGAATGAAGACTCTGAGGGTTCAAAGGCTTGGAGAGAGCATACCACTGCAGTACTGCACGGACCTCATGCGGTCAGCGGAAACCAGGCACTGCGTCCAACCCTGGAGACAGGGCAGGATGGGCAAAGGGCTTCCTACAGGGATCCGCCCTGCACAGCTGCACACCAGGGTGTTTCAGCCTCCGGAAAGTGTTCGCGTGCGGCAGGCACTGCTGCTGAGAAATGGCTCTGGGACTGGGAGCTCCCCACTGAAACGAACGGGGAAGCTCGATGCCTTTAGAGAAAAAGCAAAACCCACTTCCTTGTCCTACCCTTCTACAGAAATGCCTCGAATACAAAGATACAGCCCACACCAATACTGACTGGAAGAGAAGTGACATTTCCACTGCTTTCAGCTTTGCTCCTGGGCACGGCCCTGTGCCATGCCCAGCAGAACTGTGTCCCTGGAGTTTCACAGTGCAGACCCCAGCACACCAAGTTAACCCTTGCCCTGACACTCCCGCTCTGCCTCTCGTCAGCGCCTGTTCATATTGTCGTGTCCATCAGGTCTAGCTGCACTATTCTGTGAACACTGAAAAAATTGCAGGGGGAAATAAAATTTTCAGGAGACAGATGTAGGCGACACTACAACTACTGGCAGTAGTCACTGTCTTTGGGTTTTCACTCTGTTCCGTAAAAGCATCCCTAACTGTTCAACAAATTTCATTTTAATGCTCAGATGTCCCGCACCTGTTCTTTTTCTTTATTTGACAAATGTAGTAATGGAATTTAAGGTGAGCAAAGTACCAGGTTTTTATTTAGCTTTTGTATTTTTGCTGCTGCAGCCTCTGCCTTTGAAGTCCAAAACTAGCAATGAAAGAGCCTTTGACAGTTTTTGACAGAGTCAGCACTTCTCAGCAGCAGAAATGTCCAGTGCGCAAGGAGAAGTAATCCTCCTTTTCCGCCAAGTGTCCATTACATATCACTTAACCTCTCTTTGAGGACGTGTTTCTACAAACTCTTGGTTTTTCTCCTATTTCTGTGCTATTGCTTGCCTAAAAACAACACAAGCTCAGGTTTTTCGTGCATTGCTCAGTGACCTTCTCTGCAGAAGCCACCATCCCAGGCAGTGTTGAATCCACTTCTGTTGGTTTAAATTCAATATTTTTTCCCCATGTTTTCTAGTACTGGATTCAAGCTGTGGAACGCATCTGGGACAGTTCAAAGATGAAGACAGACATTTCTTCTGCTGAGTGCTAAAACCAATTCTTTCTGAAAAGCACTAGCAAACTTGGCATTTCTACAGACAAGTAACCTGGCAAGTCCCAAGAGAGCAATTGATTTCTTGCATTCAGCTGCTCAGCTGTGTTTTCTGTTGTCAATCTCAGGTATTAATTTCAAGTGCAGAAAAGAGAAATAGTTCCAGTACTCCTCTATAGGGAGGAGCAGCCAGTGTTTGCATAAACCATGTGAGACCGTGTTTCTCCTAAACCTAGCCCTGCTCAATCCCTGTCCTACCCCACACTCACCAGCTGCTTCTCATTTGCTTAGAGGAACTGAAACTAGGAGCTTTCACTTCTTTGTAACTCTGCCACGCAGCTATTTAAGGAATGCAAATATTGAACTATCTCTTCACTGACGCGATGTATGCATCCTTAGGAGCAAATTTAATTAACCCCACTTGATTTTTAACCAAGTCAGCCTTCAGAGTAAGCACTCGTGAAGACTGCGCAACTGATGAATGGTCGTCGAGTTGATAAATAGAGCAGAAGGAGTTTTCTTGCTTGTAACTGAGCTGGGTTTGCAACCAGAGGATGGACCATCTGTTCTGATTTGCCACACTCATATTTATAGTCATACACAGCCATAATACTACTCATTCAGAAATGTCAATGAGAATTATCGAAGCTGTTCCCACCATGGTGGCTTTAACTCTGGTGTTCATCAACTCTAGTGTTTCCACATATTTTGATTATTTCTGTGTATCTGAGGGGATACACGTCTCAAGTTGTAAAAAACCTCTGGCTCTCACCCTGAGACTCCTGACTTTATGACCAATAAAATATTTGGATCTGTATGTTTGGTCTCCATGTCACAAATTCCAAATGTCTTGCTGCTACATATGTGAAAAATACATGACTTCTACAGTATCTTCTTCCCACCAGGGTGCCCTGGGAATTGCTGCATATTCATTTCTAGTCGAAACACCAGCTAACGAGGAGCTCGCCATGGAGTCAGAAATCCCTTTCTGAAAAACATAAGCTCATGTTTGAAGACCTGGGCTATTTTACTCACTATTCCACTGATGCAAGAAATACCTTGTTGCTAATCACAGGCCAGCTCTTGGGTTTTTAAACCTTAGGAGCCCTTCCCAGGAGTTCTTACTCACACTGTTAGCTGTGAATAAATATCTGTGAGCTTCAGCAGGCCTACTCAGTTTAATAAAGGCCTTCTGTTTGCTCTAATGCAGCACCCTCAGCGAAGACGAACTGACTCACATTTTCTGTTCAGATCTGTTCTCTTGGTGTCCCCTTTTCTTGTGAAGATTAAACATCACGTAGCTTTAAGGAGGTTGTGTGTAGCTCCTGCTGGCTGCAGTTTGTGAAGGGAGATGCTGTGGGTGATTAACCTGTGTGGCCCTCCTGGGTAACCACCGTGGAAGACACTGTGCCATGGCACGACAGGGCAGGGATTCACTGGAGAGAATCGGGCCCTGATTGAGGACAAAGTGAAAAAGCAACTCGGGTTTCAGCCAGTCAGTCTGAAAACCATAAACCCATAAATTCTGTTGTGTTCATCAGTGACAACCCATCCTGTGACGTGCTGATAGAGCGGAGGAGCCTTCACTGAGTAAGAACTAAGAATATATGAGGTTGTCTTTTAACCTGTAGGGACAAGATGCTGGATGAAAAGTCAATTCATAATCTGTTGCCAATTTAATGAGCTACTTGTTGGAGATCAAATGACTGATGGTATCTGATGTGTGTAATTTTGGAAAAACTGGTCTAGGAGTTATTAGACCATTCAGCCCAAATCTGCAGCTGTGGAGTGTTTCTTCTGAGAGATGCAGCAAGTGCGACAGAGCCAGGGTCTGCCTCTGTTCCGTGGGGATTTCTGACTGGTTGCATGAGACCGAGTAGACAGGGTAGAATCCTTCTGTTTCTTTCACGATACTTCTATGGGGACAATAGACTGGAAGTCAAGTTATTCAGTAATTAATAATTTACTTCCAGCACAAACTGAAAGTACTGCTACTAATTTTCAGAGCAGTGAGTCATAGTCTACAGGCATTCAGTTAATTTCCACTTAGAGTCACTATGAAAGCTACACAACAATGCTTAAGATAAGTCACTGACAGCCAAGAAGGAATTGTGTGACCAGTTATTGGCCAAATACAACAAAAGCATTTATCAAAGAACACTGGCAACTCTGTCTAAAAAACATTATTAACCAAAAGTTACCACAAAAAGAAATTGAAATCAAACCCCAAAACTTCTCAAACACTTTTGATTCTGTGCACACCCTCTCAAACCGGGGGGAGGGCAGGGAGAAGCAGTGCCAGAGACTACATGGAGTTTACCTGAAACTTTGCTTTGAATATACAAATACCACTTTATGTTAGTTGCTCAGATACTACAGTGATGGATGAAAGTAGAACCTTTAGAGAGATGCTCTGAAGAGTAACAACTACAGTCATCATTAAGACACATCCCTTTGTAAAAGCAAAACGACATCAAGCACAAAGCTGATTTTTGGAGTGCTTAACGTGCATAAAAACTGAAGTGCACTTCAGCTGATGTGTCTTTCCATACCTACTTTTAACCCTAGGTTCTAGAGCAATAGGTTTTTTTGCTTTGTGGAGATTAAAACAAAACTACCGATCACCCTACCACCCACCACTCTACCTGTGACAGCCTGAGAATTCTCATATGAAAGTCTGCAAAAGGTATCCTGAACTTTCCTGCAAATTTCTATGTCCAAAGAACATTCTATTTCCCCCTCATTCCAGTTTTTCTGTGGAACCTTCCTACCTGGAAAGATACTCAAACCACATCTGGTGGGTGTTTCATCACTAGGGCAGTTGAACGTTCTACTGTGAAAGTAGCTCTGTAATAATCAATAAATATTTATTAAAAAAGTTACAGGTCTTGCAACACTCCAAAGTTGAAGAGCCACTTTTGTCCATAGGAGGAGAAGCAGTTCTTGAAATAGTAGTCAAAGACTGAAAACTAGTATCAATCTTAGAAGAAATCTGCTGCTGAGGTGGAAGTCAAAACCCAGTGCTACTACAGTCCATATCATCTGAACCTCAGTATTCTAGCCAGCAGCATTAAATTTCCAGGACAGAGCACTAACCACAAAGCTAGATACAACAAACACAAAACCAAACAAACCCAACCCCATGCACCAGAGTCCTCCCTTTTCCCACTGAATGCTTCAGTGTCCATATTAGTGCTTTTATTAAGACAGATGAGGCAAACGATACTGCACTGATGAGCTGCCAAAAGAGCAGCTGATGCACTCACATTGGCCAACACCAGAGGAAGGCATCTTAATAAACACTAGATAGAAGGAATGGGAGTCATGCTTCTGGAAAAAAAAGAGAATGGAAATACACTTCTGAGGGAAGTAGAATGAGCGGCCTAAAGTGAGTACTCTCGCTTCTTGTCCTGTTCTTTTGCCATGTTTTTGCCAGCAAAAATATCGCTACTTGCTTCTGGGAAAGGTTTCCGAGCAGATCAAGAGAGCAGACAACTACCAATGGCGTGATTGCTCTATTTTCACAGCCAGTTCAAGGGATCAAGATTCAGAAAACACTTGTGACATTTCAGCTGACTCAGGTCATCACACAGTAGGAGGCAGCTAGAAAGAGCCACACCTTTCACTGGAAGTTTGCATTTTCTCTGTATTAAGCTTGACGGCAGAATTCTGGCATAAGTCAGCCATGAGAATGCAGAAAATTCAGAATCATGCCCAAGTTTGAAGTGCTTATTTTATGTGTATCTGTACTTGTGACCAGTTAAGGGCTATTTAAAAAGCAAACGGTCCATTCAAAGTACTGGGCTCTGCCCTGTTTCCAACAACATGAGCCTGTCTACTTGAAGGGAACTGAGGTTATTTTCGCCATCAGACTGATGTTCGGAAGCTGCCTTTGTGATCTCCTACCTCTGTCCAGTGATTATGTGAGGAGGAATTTCAGCCCCTAGATGCACCCAAGAACACCAGAGGTCAAACCCAGTGCCTAAATAGACAAGTTTCTTTGAAACTCCACAGATACCGGCAGGCACCCAACCACCTAGGTAAGACAGTGAACTCTTCAGTAACAACTCTGCTGTTAAGTTGGCCAGAAAGCAGATACCTTTTACACCTGATGGCTAATCTCTTAACAACCTTCTTACACAATCCAATGAGATAGCACCTTTTTTTTTCCTCTTCTTTTTTGAGACTTTCTTCTCTGCATATAGCAAGAAGCTTTTGAATGACAGAAGCCAAGCTAGATGCTCCAGGGCTTACCCCACAAACCAGATCATTCAATACAGATTTTAGTGACTGCAAAAGTGAAAAGCTTTTTTGCTTTTGTTTCTAAATGCAGATTCACATTAGCTGGAAAAGTTCCCATTCGAGTCCCACTACTGAAGCAGCAACTGAAATTTCCAGGGAGAACATTCCCTAGAAATCTGATTACAGAGAGTGCAATTTTGCCATCATCTTAAATTTATTTACAAGTTTAAATGTTTTATACACCTCAATTTACATAGTAGGGAACTTGGTATTACATTTTATAGCAATTTACAGTGAATAAAAAGAAAACCAATATGCATAATTAAAATTAACCTTTATTACTCAAAAAACAGATGCCAAATATGCAGTATATTTCTGTTTCTGTTGGCATATTCCTAAAATACATGTACAACTGTAACTAGTCAGCCTAGACATTTGCTATACTGTTTTATAACATGTGGGAGTTCTCCCACACTGCACTGGGATGTCACTATAGTAAGCTGACAAAAATAGGCAAATAGAAAGTTATCCTGGGTTTGCAAGAAAAAAATGCATGTGCTCTTACTAAAAAACTAGGTTATAATCAAGCATTACACTCAGAAAATTCTAAAATACTATGTTACCTCTAGTTTTAAGTGTAGTTACCAATTTCCATTCACATTTATTGGCACCAGCCCAACTATTTTCATGTCCAAGTATGGCAGCCTTCAGCATTAACATGCTAATAAAGGGCCCTCTCTGCAACAGAAGTTTACAGTCCCGAGAGTCTACAATTAATTGTGCAGAAAGATTATGATCAAGATGCGTTATTCCTAAAAACCAGTTCCATGAGATAAGAAAGTTTTTGAAAACAGAAGCAGTTCCCAGTCAAGTGGAAGTGATTGCTAGCAATTATATGCCAGTATTCTTATTCTCTTAGAATTTCCAGAGGTTTCTGTAAGGGTTGAAAGAAAAGGTTTTATTTCCCTACTTCTACTGTAGAACAGAACTGGGAATGTTATTTGAAACAAATACATGCTTCAAACATTTTCTGAACTACTCTTTACTGAGCAATACTGCCCCCTCTCTGAAAAAATTATCTGTTGGATTATCAAACACTCGTACATAGCATTAGTAGAAACTAGTTCTGTAGAATCTCCAGCGGTGTAAAAGCACTGTCAAAGCACTGTTATCCATCTACTGCAGTAATAAAAAAAAAAGTAATAATCTTGTCAGCAGCACATCAGAGGTCACAGGTTTTTTCTTATCCCTGCCATGCTTCTGACCAAAACATGGTCCAAAGAGGCTTAGACATGTTTAGCCCATTGTTTTTGCACTAAAATTTCTCTCCCAGCCATACATGTGTGCATTTTAACCCCAAGAGCACTGAAAACACAATCACTAATGATTTTGTCTAACATGAGGCTCCCACAACTCCCTTTAACAGAGATGCAGTGTCGCCGCTTCATTCCTGGACGTGTTTTGTTATATTTCTAAATAAGAAGTCTTCTGTAAAAGTGATCTCTAGCCTCAGAGTACGAGCATTAGTTAGACTACATACTACTGTCTTACAAATCAATCCGTCACTATCCATACAACATTCCATAGCACATACTGTGGGGTATCACTTCAAACACATGTAGCAGCATGACCCAGGAAGCTATGCCCAAACACACCAGTATACTGGCATGTTTTTCTTCTCAGCTTCAACACATTTGACTGAACCAAAATGCTGCATTCAACCCTGAGATTTCTCTTTCTGAATACTTCTTGTGGGAAGAGCATAGGGAGCAGAGGATGAGGAATTTACTTTATTTTGTGTGTCTTATTCTGATCAGACACAACAAACAGATGAGTAACAGAAGCTCACAAGAGACAGAATAATATTAAAGTGTCACTAATGCCATACACACATCAGGAAGGGGAAAAAAGGCTATGCTGCATAAGACTACTGCATTGCTAGATGTACATTCTTCAAATCATCAGTTACTGCATCCCAGAAGTTATCATCTTACTTCTAGTTTTTTTCCCTCTAGAACAATTTGGATTTCTTTGGCATCCAGAGTCTCATATTTCAATAGAGCTTCTGCTAAATTCTTGTGTTCTTTTGCATGAGTCTTCAGGATGGTCTTTGCTCGCTCGTATGAGTCCTAATATTAAAAAAAGTTGGAAGGAGATTTTAAGACTTTAGAACAAAAACAACAGCAAGATTTCACTTTAAAAACTGTTTCCAGATAAATACAGCTTGAAACAAACATTTAAAGTTGTGCCTTATATTTCATAGCTAGCACAGCTCCTGTCTTATGGAGATTTAAAATCTAGCTGACGTAATTAATAAAAAGAAACCCCAAACCCAAACAAACCACAACCCAACTTTATGTCACCTTTGCATTTTGCAGAAGTAGGACTAAAAATAAAATCCTGAGACAAACCTTAGTATTTTTACGTATGACTTAGAAAAGACTTACTAGATTTGAAAATCTGCTGATTAAATAAAATTGATTGCAAAGACTAAAGTTTTTAAAAGCTTATAAAACTCTCAAAGTATTATGTACTTTTAGAAAGCTGAAAGCTACCCAACAAGTTACCAGTTGCTGCAAGTAGATGCACATTGTCAGCATTACCAGCTTCAACTTAACTTTTAGTTCTACAGAAACAGTTCTTACACGACCAAGTCAGTTCAAAAACAGCTACAGCAAAAGTGTTACTTGTTTAAATGTTACAACATAAATATTTCTCTTGCCTGTACCAAACTAATTCAAATTATCAGAACAGTGATCTGCAAGTTCTGTGATTATCAAACATTACAAATTTCCCTGAGCATCTGATACTGATCACTGTGAGGAACAGGATACTGGAGAAGGCAACTCTCTGATCCGATATGGCCGTTCCTGTGATTCTATACAAAGTGATTTAGCTGCAAGTTACGAAACATGGGAGTAACAAAATTTTTTTCCTATGAATTGAATAGGCAAAACAAATCCTGACCAAATGTAGTTTGGAAGTGTTAGACTATATTAAAGAACCCATCACCACCAACTTGTTTCTCACTACTTGTGCATGATAATCATCAAGAAGTTTTGATGTGCAAAGATTCAAAGTTGCAGCTACACTAAATATTTGGGAATCCACCTGTGTATTTTCAGGAGTATACATTACTAAACTGAATAATCAAGTAGCCTGATGCTCGACTGATCTCAAAATAAATGTTTCAGAGTGGAGGGGGAGCGAATCTTACCCGCAGAAGTGTTCTTACTTCCTGTTCAATTGCAGACTGAGTTTCAGGGCTAACTTTCCCCGTATCAGTATAGGTCATAACACCAAGCTAAACAACAACACAAATATCTTTATCTTGCCACTGTTGCAGTAATACACATAAAACACTGTTAACAGCTTCATCACCTATTGCTTCCACATGCAAACAAATAAAATCATTAATCAAAGGCTTGCTGAAGTGCTCACAACAGAAGCAAAACCAGAAGCCTATTCATCAATTATGTAGTCACTGCAGAGTTCTGTTTCAATAGGTCACAGTACAGATCCTGATCAAGTGTTTTCTTATTTAAAAGACAAACCAAAATCCCTAGACTACTAACACTTGATGGGTAAAGATGACTAAAGAAATTTCTTTAGAAGTCTAGAAAACTCGATGTTGTCAGTCCTCCCTCCCCGAAACTCAAGACTACCCTTTATTCTAAAATGTTTGGTTTTATTATAAATTTTTTCTGCAGACATAGTAACTTTCAAGGCAATTTTGAGGCAAAGATCTTGTAAGTTAATTTTTAAATTGTCAAATATACAGGTTTTCTAGTTGAGTTCTCTATAGCAGGACTAGTGATAAGGCTTACTTTCCTTTTTGCCAGAACTGCTTAGTCTCTGTGATCACCGAGAGCCAAATAGGTATTTAGTTACAGAACAGAGCATTTCTTTGTACCATATAAATATTTAAGGATTGATGATACTACCTTCTCGCTCATTCCAAATCTAGTCACCATCAGTTTTGCAATTTTAGTAGCATTGTCAAAATCACTGGAAGCACCTAGATAGCAAACAGATTTAAATTAGTTGTTGAAACCCAAGTTAAACATGCTAGTCCACAGGCTTTGATCCAAAATTCTTTTAACTACCGATCAGCTGACCTGTTGTGATGTGATCACTTCCAAATATGAGCTCTTCTGCTACTCTTCCTCCCATACAGACATCCATCTGTGCAAGCAACTGGGATCTAGTTTCGCTCCATCTGTCATTTTCTGGGAGCAAAGATACCTGTAAGAGACAGAACTGTGGTCAGGTAACAATAAACAGAAGAAATACCAAAACAATCTGAAAAATATTCTTCTTTATATCCAAAGCAGATGCTCTGGGCCTCCTCCTAGTCTATGCACTCATCAGGTTTGCTTGGAGGTGCTTAGTCTACCAGCTGAAGTAGTCTCCTACAGGCCATGAGCACCACATAAAATTAAGCAACTTGAAACTACCACCAGAAGAAACAGAGCAAGCTATTCTATCCATTTCTCCTGTTTCCCTACACTTGTACTGAGCACAAATCAACTTGCCTGGAGGATTCAGGCCAATAGTTTTTTTTAACTGAACACATTAACTTGGATAAAGTTCAACAGAAACAGACACAATAGAAATATTTTTTTCTGTTCAAATGCTTGGCAGCTAAAGGCAGAACAGAAAAACTTAAGGATAACTATACTAGAAACAAGGTAGGTAACCAATTAGGTTTAAAAAAAGTCACACTGGACAAAGAACAACTCAATAAAGGATGTTTGTGTTAAAAGTACAGTTGAGCAATGCTTCTACTTTCCAGTCCTTTAGACATTCTTCAAAGTTTTGCTATTGGGTGCTATTTTAACTGCAGCAGAATCAAACATACTTACATTTCTTTCCTTGTATATGTGAACTATTATACTAGCATATGCTATTTTATTTCAAAATAAAGAAAGCTTTCTATCACACAGAAAAATGACCAGTGACTTTTCCAAGAGACTACTCATAACTGAGTACTTCAATATACTACAATATGCATCAACATAATTACAAATAGCATTGTTGCCACATTCCTCAACATCACTAAAGCAACATAAAATTCTAGAAATACTCACATGTCCAAGTGTTGTTCCTCGTGTCATGATTGTAGCCTTGTTGATTGGCATTGCATCCTTAGTATAATATGCAATGATAGCATGTCCAGATTCATGGTAAGCAGTGATGGTTTTGTTTTTCTCATCAATTTCTACACTTCTACGTTCAGGTCCTTAAACAGAGGAACATTAAAACTTTTTTGTACAGCTAACCACCACAATCCACACATTACATATACTCAAACAGAGCACAAAGTAGCTGAGGAACAGCATGCCAACAAAATCAACTAACACTTAAGTGCAAAATGTTTACAAGCAGTATTTTAATGTCTAAAATGGACCACAATACAATCTACAGATAAGTTACTTTTAAAGGAATAGATTTAAAATACAGTCTGAGTATCTGAGAAAAACCAATTTCTTCTCCCAAGTATGCACCATATTTTTAGTGTATATGTCTCAAATGCTTAAGTTTAGTGTTACCACATGACAAGTTAGTTAGACAGAAGTTCCAGCTTTCTGATCATTTCTTCTCTCCTTTCCTTTAGGAATAAGTAGTGGAAGGGTAAGAAATCAAGCCTGTGTCTTCCTCTAGGCTGAAGTACAACATGCAAAGTTTTTGATTTAAAAAAAGTATCAAGTCTTAAAAAGAATGTATTCCATACTAGATTTTACATACTGCTCTCCAGTCTCAAAAGATTCTATTCAGAATTAACTAACATAGGACTTATTTGTTTTTAGAAAAAAAACAACAAACCAAAAAAACTAACAGCATAAAAACTTCTTTCTCTGTAGAAGTCTTAATCACACAAGAAAACCCCTGTGCACTGTAACATACATGTACGTCTTTTGTATAAAATCCTACCCATTAGAATTTTGTCCTTGGAGAATTCTAGTTCTTTCATGGTTACCATATCTTTTCCATCAACAGCTGCCTTTAAGGCAGCTTGATTTACAAGATTCTCAAGCTCTGCTCCAGAAAATCCTACCGTGCCTCGTGCAATTATTTCCGGATCAACAGCTGTTGGGAAAAACAAACAAACTTGTCATTAGGGTCCATATTGCTCCTGAAAAAACTCATACCATGAAGAAATATCAAGAAACACCAAAATACAAGTTCTACTAAATACATGTTCTACTAAAAAAATGCATAAACAAAAAAATTTCAACTTTAGAAGAAATGAAGTCTAATTCTTATGACACTATGAACTGCTGGGGACTAGAAAGAAACACTGCCTCAGAAGACCGTCGTAACACTACATACTAGACAATTTTTGTGTTCTTTACTGAGACACATGGTAAAGCCACAATTGCTGATGGAATAAAGGACTAATATATGAGTGGGCTGATCCAGTATAAGAACTGCTACATAAAAAGATATTACAGTAAAGTATATACTTACATGGATCATACTTTATTTTATTAAGGTACCACTTCAGAATTTCAGTACGACCTCTTACATCAGGCTTGGGAACAGTAACTTGCATATCAAAGCGACCAGGACGTATTAAAGCACTAAGGAAAAGACAATTTAATACACTGATTTAAAAATGCTGTAGTAAACTGTTGTTAACATATATAAGGAACCAAAATCCATCTGATATTTCTAAAGACATCTACATAGACTATGTCTGGTGCACAGATGCAAAGAATACATTTTTCTCATGTTTGTAAAAAGACAGGTGAAAGATGTTTATTATCAACCCATTTTACATTTTTTTTGGCATTTGAAAATTCTGCATTGCAAACAAGGAATGCAACTGGTCAATTTAAGTAGAAAAACTTCCAGAAGGTTTAGATACTCAGATACATGTTACTTGTTTCTCCATATTTAACTCAACAACCTTTTAAATGCCAAAAACTGGTCAATATACATCCTTTTTAAAAGGGGAAAAACCCCAGCTATAACACTGTAATACTTGAAGATTATCACAAGCAACTTTGTTGTTGCAGAGGGTTTTGGGTGGGGTTTTTTTGGTTTTTTAATACATGCTTTGTAAAAATGATCAATACATTATACTCACTTATCTAACGCTTCAGGGAAGTTTGTTGCACCAATAATAACAACACCTTCATTAGGTTTAAAGCTGTATGGAAAAAAAGGGTGAGATTTTTTTTTTTTGGAGAGAGAATTTACACTTTTTTTTTGGTCAACAACTACTTCTGCTTCTCATTTTGGATGGCCTCAACTGGCCAGTCAAAAGCGTGCTATCAAACCACAACATGTGATCCAAGAATGACCACATTTAACCCAGCAACTTGTTAAAAACATGTCCTGATCTGAGAGTTTAACTTCTGCCTTTAGATATATAGCCAGCCTAAAAAAATTGAGAAAATATTTACAATAATTA
Source organism: Strix uralensis (assembly GCF_047716275.1). NCBI lineage: Eukaryota > Metazoa > Chordata > Aves > Strigiformes > Strigidae > Strix > Strix uralensis. The sequence goes on along the minus strand of NC_133972.1, from coordinate 53,493,214 downwards.
CAGCTATTGTGCTACTTCAACTCAGAAGCTTCTATACTCTTTACAGTAAGGCCATTAATGCTACTGTTAGCAGTACTTAGAAGCATTACAAAAAAAAATATGAAAAACATCAATGCCGTCAAGGAAGAAAAATTCACCCGAATATTCAAAATACCAGCCAGTCAAGCACCTTCTGGGCCCTCAGAATCTGTATATTTACCCATCCATTTCAGCAAGAAGTTGATTAATGGTCTGTCTTGAATAGGGATGCATTGGAGATTCAATTCTCTTCCCACCAACAGAGTCCAACTCATCAATAAATATAACACATGGTGCATTTGCTTTTGCTTCCCCTGACAAAAGAAAAATAGCAGAAGGACAATTCAACCACACAAAGGAACACAGTGTATCACATAATTTAGGATTCTATTATTTATATTACTCTTGGATTGTAAAGTGTTTTATTAGACATCACCAGAACTGTCTTGCTTTTAGCCTAAAAAGAAATATATTTTTGAAATGAAGCGATACAAAGAAAAGCAACGTTCTTTATCTCCACATCAGCTTATCCTTATCCTGTTACAAAAAGTTACCAGTAAAATAGATTAAGAAATTCATTGCATTTTGTATCAACTCCTTACAACAGTTTATTTCATTGGCTTGGGTAGAGAAAACTGACCTCTTAAACAAAAATAGTATGAAGTGTGATGGGTCTAAACACTAACTTATTTTAATAGAGCCTGCTTGTTATTTAACAGTGAAGACCTCACCTTCAAGTTTACAGGTATTAAATACTGTGAGGAACTGAAGGATTTAATGCCTCAAACAGTCACTGAACTGTTTGCTGCACTGATCTTCCAATGAGGACCGCTAACCACTGGCTCTATTGTGTAAGCCTGATACTTTGTATAAATGATGCAGGCCTTGCTAGTGACTAAACCCCTGAAGAAGAGCTAAAAGTCTGGTAAGAGGGGAACATCTGCCCCAGAAGGAGCCAAAGACTGGATGGTTGCCCAAGAAGCATGAAGTCAGGAAAAACCAGTAACTGGGGGAAAGGTAAAGGTGGCAAGGGGAGATCGCAATCAACTCAATTGGACGAAAGGGTTAAACCCCATTCCCCCTCAATGCATGCACAGAACCTATGCTCCACCTTTCCTGTCTCTCATGCTAAGGAGTTAATGGAAAACCCACCTCTCCTCATCTAGTATGCAAATCAGCTGATAAGATGAACTTAAAAGGTGACAGAAAACTGGACTGGTTGCTGGGTGTGCATCCACCACCCAAGATTACTGGACCCAAGACAACGCTGGAACCTGGGGTAGTGATCCAGATTCCTTCACTCTCTTTCTCTCCCTTCCTTTTCTTTTATTGATAAATCTATCAGAAAGGAAAGAAGAGGCCACATCGCTTACTATCCTTTTCCAAGTTTAGGTTACTTCTACCATAAGTAAAACTTTTTAACTGGTTGTTTGGTGTCGTTTCACCTTAATTTAACACAAGGGGATCATGAAACCTTTATGACTCCCTGGGCTCCCAGTCCAGGTCGTAACAAATACACAATATAAAAATGTAACAATAAACTTCAAGACCATGAACGGGTACATGCATACTAGCACGCAACTCATCTCACCCAGCTAGACGTATCTGTGACATTGATATTAATGTACAAGTCAGTCATCTAAACTTCTGTCAACGGAGAGAAACGTACATTTTAAGGTACAACACAAGTTACATTCTGCATTATTTCCATGTGAAGCAAGTCACATTTCTTCTACAAATGCAAACTACTTTCTACCACATTGTATATGCCTGACACTATCATTCTTCCATTTAAGAGAAGTTGGATTCCCCCCCCCCCGATAATTATTTGCACTCTTGACACAGAAAGCCTATTCTGTGAAAGTTATCAATCTGAACATTAATTTTAAAAGTTTCATTATAATGCCCTTTGTTCCGGGCCTGTTGATGGGTGTGAGAAATGAAGTCTCAGCTTAGTGCTATACTGTGATGCCGTAAAGTTCTAATTCAGATTTACCAAAAAAAAAAAGTATGAGGGAAGTAATTGAGAAAGTTAACAGCATTTTTTATCTTAAATTTACAGCTTAAGTCAAATTTACAAAAATTTATGTATGACTATGTAAATTACAATTTAAAATATTCTATTTAGTTTATAGGACATTACATTTCTAATTGAATTACTTTCATTCTCTCTGGGAGTGTTGTAAAATCAGTTACAATTTTTGCTATAGTTTCATCTGACAACTAGCAAGATTCTACAGTTACTTGATGCTCACAGAATTCTGAGATTTAGCTACACAAATGAAGTTTTATTTATCAGCCTCATACAATACCAGTTACCAGTAACCACAACTGTAATTAATCAAACCTTGTAAACAATGCTGAATACTTAATCTCACATGTGAAACGATTTCAAAACCACAAATATTTAACTTACTGAATAGGCTTCGGATGCGACTAGCTCCTACACCAACAAACATCTCATCGAACTCTGATCCCGATGCATAATAAAATGGAACATCAGCTTCACCAGCTACAGCCCGTGCAAGAAGAGTTTTACCAGTACCAGGTGGTCCAACTAACAGAATGCCTAAAAACACAAACAAGAAAAAAACCACCAAACTCACACAGTCTTATTACACAGGTACTGTTTCTTCCATGCATTAGAAGAAATAATTTACACTTGGCTTCAAAAAAAACTGTTAGCATCCCATTTCAGATCCTGCTCATTACTTGCAGTCTGAAGCAGCTTCCTGTAACAGATCTAGATACGCTCTGATCCATATTTACATAACAACAAAAACTTGTAAGACTATCAAATAGAAACAGAAGCCTGAAGCATTCTACAAAATTACTGCTGAGTTTAGCAGCTGAATCCCTAACAGTGTCTTCTTCAAACTGACACTGTCCTAGCCATTTCTGAAAGTGGAACTTTTTTTTTAAAATTAAATCATTCCAAGTAATTGACTTTAAACAGCGTAGAGCATTAACAGGAAACAGACTTATCAGGATTATGTATTTCAGATTCACTTGGCCTCCTAGTATGATCAAGTTCAATCATCCCTTTAAATGAAAACATTTGTTTCTGAACTGTCTAAAGCAGTTAGCAAGCAGTAAAGGTGCTGAAAACCGTACAGAAGAAATAAAGGCCTTTTAAGAGTTCAGTTACATAAAAACTCCCACCTTTCAAGATAAAGAACTACTATATATTAGTGTAATAACTAAAGAATGCACAGTAAGTTTTGTCTAACCCCAACAATCATTTGCATACTACAGGTTCTTTTGGGGACATTTTTGCATTATCTTGGGTAAGTTTTCAAGACTAACTTATGTTACATATCTTTCTCAGATGAGAAAAGATACAACAGAATTAAAGATTTGGTGACAGGAAGCTATTAACTTTAAAAAAGATATCCTTATAGATGGGGGGGGGGCGTGGCTGGGAAAACAGACCTAAAAACCTCTGAGATACATAAAGTTCTACTCAAAAAGGCATTAACAACAATTATACATAACTTTATCAGTACATATTTTTTTAATACTATGTTATGCTCAGTGACAAATTAAAAGAATTTTCATAGTTCAATATATCATCTCTAAAAGGTTTACTTGGAACTTCAAAGAAATATTGATTCTTAACCCTGTAAATAAGGCAGCTAACAATTGATATTTGAAAGTGTTTTTGCCTGGAACCTACAGTCCACTGCTTTGCGCTACCATAGCTTATTACACCCAATGTTATTGAATTTCTACCAAATGTAAGATGTATCCAGGCCTCTTTGCTTCTTCTATCTGAATATCTCAGATACCTCAAATCTTTTGTGGGGGTAGGCAGTAATGACTAATTTTTACATATGGGGAACTGAAGGTAAGACAGGAAGCGTGCAACATAAATACCTTAATCCCCACTCCCAAGTACCTCAGTTTAATGGTATCCTTTAATAAAGAAGCTTTCACAACTCTCTTTAAAGATTCATTTGTTCCTCAAGTATTTTAAACAAACAAGGAAATCCACTACCTATGTCTAACATTATTTCTCTATTTTTCCCAGATACAAACTAAATACAACAGTAGTATTTAGGCCCATTTTGGTTATATACTTTTTTGACTCCCTAACTAAAGGAAAAAATATTCACAAGCTAGGCTCTACATTAGTCATTCAGTATAGAACAAAGCTACAAAGATAACCACAGGTACATATGATTTTCACTTCTGCTGAGCAATGATTCCTACCTTTTGGAAGTTTACCTCCTAGTACAGTAAATTTATGTGGGTTTTTCAGGAATTCCACAACTTCTTGCAATTCCTGTTTAGCTTCTTCGACCTACACATTAAAAACATGCCATAAAATATAACTAAGCATTTATAAAATACCGCAACTTTTTTGTAGGTGAGTTTTGTGTTAGAGACTAAGTCTCTAATTCTGTATTGATCAAAAATACACAACAGAAAGAGGAGATAAAAGTGTACCACAGAATTCACATGGATACCGAGTGTCCATGAGTTTAATTCAATCTATATAGTAGAATTGTTCATGGGACTCAGTAAACCCTAAAGTTAGTGATACTGAAGGAATAAGCAGACAGTTCAAGACCAGATCTGACCAGCAAGATAAATAAAGAATCAAAACTTCTACATCAAGGTATTAGTCTAATTAGATAAAATGAGATTAATTCTATTTGTCCAAGGGGAAGCAGAGGGGTAGGTCCTCATTTTGCCATAAAAGCCAAAAAACAATTGAATAGAAAAAAATAAAGCTATCCCATCAGCAATGCCCACTTTCTGGGAATCTCTGTATCTCCTGTCCTAATACCAGATATCCAAAAAGTGATGGTACTAAGGGAGAAATGATCAAATGGAATTACCATCTTCTTGTATTGGTCAATTTCTGCAAAAAACAGATTAACATGGATACTTATGGCCTGCCTTTTGCTATCCTAGCCTTTAAAGATGTGACTCAACAAGTCAAGAGCGCACCTTCTATAAGGTATTAAATGCCACAAAGATATAAAACAGAACAAGCATGGTTAAAACCCTCCTTCATCTTGGAGTGGCCAGTACATATAAGGCTTCAGTTCATACAAAGAAATTTCTTGGAGCAAGCCATCCTTCAGGCTCACAATGACTAGTTAAGCAAGAACTCACACACACTTTAGTTTTGAACTTACCCCTTTTACATGTTCGAAGGTGACATTTTTCAACTGGATTGGATCAACTGCTGCATCAAAGATACTCGATGTTCGAAAGCGTACTAATAGCAGACAGCAGATGATAAACAACAAATTTACACATGAAGTCATTTCATTCCAAGACTGAACTTTGCACTTGAATGCATACCATTAAGCCACTAACTTTATACCTGCGCTTTTAGAAGGGCATGTTTCCATTTACAAGTGTCCAGCAAGGATAAGATTTATTTAAAAAAATCTTTAACATATCTGCAATAAATTCAATGATGTAAGTGCTTTTTAGTCATTTGTAGTACAGAAAGCCCTGCACCCAAAAGCATGTACACAAAGCCAGAAATTCTCCCTCAGTGTTTCTGCATATACCCTAACTGTCTTGAGACCCAAGTGATAACTTTGCATGAGGTTGATTTCTCAAGACGACAATTTGGCCATGCAAGTAGCTAGTCACTATAAACTAGGCTGTAATTACAAATAAAAATCAAACCATTTTGCCTACTGCTGGCCTAGATAACACATCATCTAAATTCAAAGACAAATATACAACTAGTGAACAGTTTGACTGCTTCTCTGCTTGGTTCCACATAATTATTTCACCAAAAGAATTAAAGTAATCATACTAACAGACAACTTTTTTGTCTCCATAAACGTTTTGTCACACTACTGTCTGAAAAGCTGTAACCAAAAAGCAGTAAAAACCTCTTTCATTACTACACTGAAATGTTATTCTAGAAGAATCATAATGTCAAAACACATTTAATTTGCGCTAAACCTGCTGGAATAAACAACATAAGTGAAAAATTGCAAGGAAAAAAAAGTTAACTAACCAGCATCAGAAAAGGAACCTTTCCCAGGTAAAAATGAAGAATATATAGCAAGATAAAAACAAAGAACAAAGAGAAAGAAAGAAAGTAAACGGGATCTTCTTAAGGAATCTGTAAAAGAAAATAAAATTGTTTTAGTATGGGCTGAAATAAACTACTTTCTGAATGCAAAGACAAGATACATGAACTAAAACAACTTACCAAGTGTTTTTTGCAGGAATACCTGTGCTTTCAAAAAGCCTTCTGCAAAACCAGTTTTAAAAGCATCCTGGTGTGCCTCTGGGATGTTTTTTGTTTTCATTAGTGTATCTAAGTTTTCAACATCAATTCTTCGCTTTCTCAGGATAAAGCCCTAAAATATTTTCCACAGCAGTGTTAGTATACACTAAGTTTTGATACACAATTAACTTACTACCTGGCTAGCATGCATGAGGGGGAAAAAAATTTTTAAAGAGCATATAATTCAGGTGCTCTAGGTTAGTTACATGACACAGGGCAGTAGCTTGAGTGTGGAATCACAATGGCTCCAGCAGGGGGACCCCAATTTTTGCTGACAGGTCAGGTTCAGAGCTCTCCTGGACCCCAGTGCCAAACAGAAAACACAGCCTAAGGCAGATTTGTACACACCTAGTTTTATACATTGGATTCAGTGGGAGATATTAGCTTAAGCTTTTTGCTTCATGAAATCAATTTAAATTATTTCCAAACGTGAAATATCTTTGTAAGTATAGTTTTGATAGAGCTTGATCAAATACATCTCATACACCCTACCAAATTTAAGAGCAGCACTGCATGGAGTTAGCTCTGGTTTATCTTCACCCACGGTATACCTAGTCCACAGATTAAATAAACCACATATGCCTAGAAGGGGAGAGTTCAAAGCTAATTTATACACAATAAGATCAAATACTTTAATTAGCCTGACTTCCGTACACCAATTAGAAGCAAAGAGTACCCAGGTTAACTTGGTTTTGTTAAGTGCTTTGTTATCCCAAGCCTGGATATCTATCTACTGAATTAAAAGTATGTATGTGAGTTTGTAACTCATAAAAATAACAAGTTTAAAATTTTTGTATCTTAAAAATATACTAGCCACAAGTATATCTATTCTTAAAACATCGATCACATGCTGAACTGCTTGAAAAAATATATATTCTTGTATGTTAAACTAGCTGTATTTCTGTTTAAACAAATACTTCATTTGACTCCAAGCTATTTTTAATAAAGCCACCAAAACAGAATACAAAGAATTTTATTTCTAGATTTTAAAACCATTTTTACACTCAAACAACTCTTCTAAATAATTCAAATAATCTTTATATTGATGATATATGAAGCAAATCTGTGTATTAGTAAGAAAAAACATATGTTGTCATTAGCTCAAGCTTTAGAATGAAGAAACTTTTTCACACGAGCAAAACAAAACACCCTTGGTAAATTGTAAAGGTTCATTCAAAAGAAAGAGGTGGTCTGAATAAGCCAAAACCAACTTCATAATGTTACTCATATTTACCTTCAAGAGTGAAGAAAGTGAACTTTTTGTTTCTGTGAATTGTTCAGATGTTGACTGCAGACGTCTTGCTCTTGATCTCAAAGTCTTAAAGTTCCGTGATTGTATGTAAACTTAAAGTAGTAAAAACGAACAAAAAAGTTTAAAAGTATCCATTACTCCACTACAAAAAAAGCCTAAGAAATTTCAGAAACTATTGTATGACAACGACTACTGTGATTGAACTGAACATCATCTTCCCAACATATCCACAGCAGAAAGTAAAGAGAATCGCAAACGGCAATCTGTAGGTCACTCCTTGCCTTCTCTTCTGCTAACTTTAAAATCTCAGATCCTTCAGCTTCCCCTGCATATTAAATGCTCCAAAATCTGCACCCTTCCTTGTGGCCCATCACTGGGCTATCTCCATTTTGTCAGCATCTCTCTCTTAACCATGGGACACAAAACCAGACACAGTATCCAGATGTATCATCAAAAGAACTGAATAGATGAGAATACTTGAACTCACTGAGCTCCTGATTTATTTTCTTGCTAATGCAGCCCTGTTGTTACCCATCATACATCCAGGAGTAGTTTAAACCAGTCACCAAACACCTTAAAAAGTTTATCTGGATGAATACTAGATCCAACATATTTACAGATTCAATAGTCGTCAGTTCATATATCGTCTTTTAAGAATACAATCCACAAATACTGACATCTTCGAACTAGATTCTATAGTTACACCATGTTTACTAACTTATTTCTGGAAACATACTACTCAAATGCAAAAATCACTTCATGATTTAAAGTGTTGAAATCAGTACAAAGTTCCTCCTGGAAGTTTACTGGTATTTCTTGAGTGACACCTCTAAGACAAAGGTAAAATATTTTCCCAGAATAAAAAGATACTATAGAGATTAAAACCAGCATTGCTTATTGTTTCATACCTGGCCAACACCGAACATCTGAACAGAAATTCTGGAGGGGATTAGGATGCTGTCTATACAAACAAGACGAGCGTAAAGCACTGAAAACATCCATGAAACCTGCAAAAAGATACAGCAAAGTGTAAATATACTCTATATTAAATGGCAGCTAAACACTACATCTCACATAGTTTGTTTTTTCTTTCTTTAATATTAATTCTATTTTACTACGGTCCTTCAGGCATCTGTAATTAAACAAATTAACAATTACCAGTACACAGATAGTTAGCTTCTTGCATTAACCTATGTCAGGCACTTTGCAATATACCAGAACTTTTTCTAATTAGAACTTCCAAAAAACATTGTTTCCCAGAATCTTGAATCTGAAGCTGTATCTAGGAGGTAAAACTCTGCACATCTATACAGAGCTGAATAAAATTATCTAGACCGGACAGGAATCCAAAGACTTTCATGAAGCTGAAGTACCAGCATTCAACCAATCATTCAGTTTTCCAGCTTTAAAGAATAGATTCCTCACGGGCATTTTCAAACAGACTACGTATAAAGTATGAAAACATTTTAAACTATACTAAGTCTACTTAACCGTACAGTCCTCATACAATACAGAAACAAGAAGAAATAAAAGAGCATCTCTGTGAAAAAGTTAGCAGCAGATACTATTTCAAGCACACTACTGACTGCAAGACCAGTTGTTTAGTTACCAAAAGTTCAAAGAACTCATCCTCATCTAGAAAGTAAGAATTATTTAAGAAACATCAGAAACCTGAGGAGGAAGGGGAAAAAACTGAGGCCAAGCCTATATATGCTCTCTTCCATAGTAATTCAGAAGCTAATGTTATCACAAAAAGGGTGGGGTTTTTCGTTTATTTCACATATTCTGAGAAAGTTATTGCATCAGTTAAGATACATCGAGGACAGCAAAAAAGAACGCTGAAAGTTCTTACTAAATTTTTTGAAGGTATATGATTGTAATAACAACTTGCAAGCTAACAAGCAAAATACTGAGGAACTATGGGAAGGAGAAAAAAAGATTACCTATTAATTCTAAAATGCTGTACATTCCACAATCCTCCACAATACTGCAGATTGGCTAATCTAGTACAACATAATTAAGAACACATACATTTCAAAAACAGAAATACTCTCCTCAGTTTATGCACAAGTATATGCACAACATACACATATGACAGTAACAGTCGTCCATAGCATGCAGTGTCACCTACACAAAAAGCACATGCTTGAAGCTTTAGCATCTCCCTTGCCTGTGGCAGTTTTTCACCTATAACCTCGCCTCTCCAACAGTGAATGAAACTACCAGTCTGGTGAGCTTCCACCTTCATCTATCAAAGCTTTGAAGCATTTGCAACTTTTTTCTTCACATTCAGGAAACTGCTTCTGGGCTAATTTTTTTGTATCTCGCATCACAATGCAATTTAAGTCTTCTCTAATAGTAGTCCTGAGATACTATTCTTAATGCTCTTTCTCCCAACTACAATACTGTACAGGCAGTGTCGCTAATGTCAGCTATATGCTGCTTCTTCTAACACATTCTTGAGCATCTACAATGGCCTTGCTTCCTGTATTTTAGACTAATCTCAACAAAACATCTTTAACTGTAAGGAACCACTCTTGGTTTATTTCAGCAACGAAATACTCTACATGGACTGTTAACAGTCTGCCACTCTCAATTCCCTTCTAATTAATGTCCTCATGTAATGTTGCTTCAATCGAAAAAGGAATAACTTAATGTAAACTGGAGATGTTCATGACTGTGTTACATTAGTAGATTAGCAAAACCTAATTCCTTCTATTTGGTGAAACAATGATGAGCCTAAGCTATTAATTTTTTCACCAGTTTAAGAGACAATGCCCTTGTACTACAGCTGAGTTCAGACAAGTTTAATAGCAGCCAACTTCAAATCTGAATTTGAAGAAACAATTCCAAAATCTGTATTGAATTTCCTGAAATTCCCAAGATTCAAAAGCACCACTCTAGAGACAACCTGTATACAAAAATACATTAATACTCTTTTTATTAAAGATTTTTAAACGATGAGTTATCTACAGCACAAGAGATTAAAGAATAACTGTGTTCACCTTCATAATCTTATCAATTCTCACTAGCACTTTACTCTGAAACATACCGTGCTTATTTTCAAAGAAGGACTCAGCAGAGATGTACGATGTATGCCACTGTGAAGAGACTCTGTTTTCTGCATAGTAGCCAGGAAGCAACCTGTTCACCAGTTCTTTGAACTGGTTAGCTTTCAAATCAGATAATCCCAGGTCTCTTAAATTAAGTACAGACTGCAAAATAGAAATAAATGTTCAAATTTACTTAAGATTGCCTATGGGGAAAAAAAAATTAAGAATGAGTTCACTTTTTGGCTCAATACAGCATCTATATTTCACAGTTCAGACCGAAAGAAAAAATTTTTAAATGAATGAAAGGACATGATTGAAGACGAGTATTTGCTACTGTCAGTGCAAAATAACTCTTCCATTTGCACGTATTGATATTTTCATTGTCACAGTACATTTATGACAAGCATATTTTCTTCCCAATTCAGTCTTTTTAACACCTTCCTGCTCCCTGATTGAAGCAGGCAGAGAAAAAAAATGAAGTTTTCCAACTCTTTCTACTCTTTAGGACAGAACAAATGGAGAGTGCAAGAGGGAAAGATGTACAGCAATAGCCACCCATTGTATTTCATCCAAGTGAGCAAACAGCAAAATCCCCCCAACCTTTTTTTTTTTTTTTTTTGGCTAGTCTTTTTGCAGATAGCACAGATTCAGCAGCAGCACAAAGACTGGATATTTAGAAACTATACCCACAGTTAAAATCTTAAAAAGCTATGAGCTGGTTAGACACACAATGAAAGGCCAAAGTTTCTATGGGGAAAAGGGTTAAGTACTTGGATCTGTGGTATCCTACAAAGCAAAGAAAATAGGAAAAAAACGAGGAGGTAAGGCACATACACTTGAGTTACTAAAGAAGTAATCTTGACCCAAGTAATTTAAATCTTGTATTTTACAGATAGGAAAAAATCTTGTAATAGGAGAGTATGTTTTAAAAATAAGTATTGGTTTGGATCCTTTAAAATATCTATTAGCCTCTCAATACTGCTTCTACAGTAACATTTTCTTAACTGACAAATACTCTATTCTAAATGTATTTGCACAGAGATTTGTTTTTTGATTGTTAGAGCATTAGGGATTTTTTCTTCCTAAATTGTTTTTATGTAAGCTTTATGTTGATCTACTTTCAAGGTGAAACTAGATTTCCAATAAAAAGACATACATAAAAAATGCTTGAATTATCTCTCAGTAGAAGCACTTTTAGAACAGATTCCTAGATGCTTCCAGAATACCACCATATTCAAAGTTTATAGTTTCAAATGGATTTCTTAAGTAAACAAAAGTATTCTGTTTTAAAGGCTAGGGTAGATTGCTTCTGGTCCACTTATACTCAAAATAAGTATGAATACATTTTTAAACATCATTTGACTTTTACACATGGTTTAAAGGAGTAGATCAAGCCTTCCTACTTCAGCTTAATAATTGCTTGGAAAATTACTGAAATGCTAAGCGGGGCAAAGAAGATTAAAAACATTTTTTAAATGTAACATTTTCTGTGACCCTTCAGAAGAGGTTACTACTTCAAAATACAGATTTAACTTCACAGCAGAGAGGCTTCACATTCTCAGATAATGATTTCTGCCATTCTAATAGTTCAACTTCATTCAGTATTATAACTGCATCAGTATTTGCTGATTTAAAATTTGAGTTTAACCTTTATTTAAGCTTAGGTCTATTATAATCTAATCAACTTGCTTTAGGAACTTTCTTTAAAAATAATTAAGAGTTTTTTTTAAATTATTATTGTTACACTTTTATCATGCTAGGAGGAGGCAAACAGGTGTATGATGAATTAGAGAGAAAATATTAAATGTGAAAAACTCTCTGTATTTAAAGGAGGCCAGATTCTGTATTTGTCTTTCTACTTAGCAAGAGAACTGAATAAATGAAACACACTTTCAGTTTCATTCAATAATCCAGGTCTCCCGCTGAAATAAAATTTTATCACCAGAAGCACCAAAAATCCCAAACCAACCCAACAATGGAGTCACAACTCAGAGATGATTAGTACAACCCATGCTGATTTTCAAAGTTCTGCAGTTAGTGAGAGATTCCATGTTTTTCCTCACAAACATTTTCTTAGTTATAAAACTTGTTGTAAGAAATTAGTTTAAAGAAAAGTGGCAAGACCTGATACTACTTTGCACTTTCTGTATTTTGATTGTCAATGTGAAGAACAAAAGATACCTAATGATAATGAATATTTTAATAGAAAAATAAGAAAACATGCAAATATGCTATTTAAAAACCCTCAACATATTTTAAGTTACAGTCTGTTTTCTCATAAGCAATAATGAAACAAACTTTTGTGGAACTCTGAGTGTGAAAAGACAATAAGGAGTTTATTAACAGAAAAGGTATGTTTCTTGCTTTAAAGTAACAATTAAGTTGAAAGTGAAAATAAATCCCCTCCTCACTTGCAAATTACTAGACAAGTACTAGCCTTTTTCTTATTAATGAATGAATACTGTATTTTCATAGAATCCTTACCACCAAAGCACCGACTGACAGATTCTGTCAAAAAGTTACATTCTATGTGTTAACACTGTATTTTCATAGAATCCTTTCTGCCAAAGCACCAACTGACTGAGGTTCTGTCAAAAAATTACATTCTGTGTGTTAACATTCTGTTCTGTTTAGGCACATTATTTTATAAAACAAGTCAAAGATTAAATTCACTTAAACTGATATTTTTCAGATTTAATTCAGCTAAAAGCAAACCACCATTTTTTCCAAAGGTTTTTAGTACCTCACTCTTCTGAGGATCATGCTCTGGGGAGGCGTCCCTCTGGACAGGCTGTACAGATGCTGTGCTGGCAGTAGTAGCGGAGCTTTTTGGTGAATGAAAGGCATTGATAAGGTGACTCAGAGGAACGGTAGCCTGGAAAAAAAAAAAAATCAGATACTGATTTAAGCTTGTTTAAACTATTTAAGCATATCTCTATTCCAAACCCTGTCTTATAATTGCATATCTTGTACACTGCCTTTTGAGGACTTCATAATAAACCACATGAATTTAGCTTCAACACCAGAGTGTTGGCTGATACCTCTATTTAAAGGAAAAAGAAAATTAAAGTATGCCTGACAAATTAGATCACAAAGCTTGGAAGAGAAAAAAAAAGGCTACATTTCCTGGTTTTCAAACATAAGCATGGTTTAAAGAAAATAATCACTAGATTTGCAAATACAGAAGTAGGTACAGATCATTGACATTTAGGAGATATGAAGACTGCCCTCAATTTGCACTTAAGACAATGCTTAGATACCAAAAAATAATAGACAACTTCTTACAGATGGTTCTCAGCTGAAACAGCAGGGAAACAAAATTGCTACTACACTTCCTTCAGAATTTTTTTTTCCAATGGTTTTTTTCTTTCTTTTTAATGTATCACTTATTTGCTATGTTAGATATGTGCTGTTGCAACCAGATAACAGAACAATAAGGATTGTTGCTATCTTTTGACAAATACTACAAACTTCACAATCATTTCATGGAAATAAAATACAAAACCTTGTGAAACTGAGTATTTTTCCCTCGTAGTCACCATATCTCCACCACAGTCAATTAACTTACATTCCAGATCGGTGTTTTTTCCCCCACATACCAATAAAAAACACAAAAAAAGAAACACAAGCAATATGGGGAGAAAAAGAGAGGAAAAACAGTAGCAAATTACTTCTGTGCTGAAAAGCCTGTAAGTTGACACCATCTCTTGAAATGTCTCAAACCTGTTTATAGTTACTGTCATTCAGGAACTTTCCCTTCTTTCAAAGAAATGTTCACTTAAAATAATCCTGAGCCTGTCTTGGTGTACACCAACACAAAACTAAGATCATCATTCTGATGAGACTTCATAACACAGCCACAGAAGACATGTTCTTTAAACAACATAAACAGAAAACAAATGGTAAAAGAGGTGCACTATTTAGTGGTAGGCCTTAATTTCTGACTTTAATATGATATTTTATAGTAAATTCTAGATTACCCCTGGACAGATATCCAAGCAACAGATCTCATTAAGCTGGTTCCCCTTGAACCAACTTGAACAGAAAGCTCAGTGGCTGCTTTTGAACAGCACTGAATCATAAGGATTTAGCAACATCTTACTAATTCAAAGATCACCATTCTTAAGGACTACTGACTTTTGTATTATTTCCAAACAATACCTATTTTCATCTATGAAGTAATACTTCTATAACTTGAAACATCTATATTTTTTTACTGCATTATACAAGTTATTTCCAAAAGTTTTCTTTATGTTTTCTTCCTTGGGATCCCACTTTAGCTTAACTTTAGTACTTTAGATACCTTAACTTTAGGTATCAAACTAACCTATACAAAGCATACGTACATATCACAGTAAATTCTGTAGTTCAGCAGCACTCAGCTCAATGACACCACCTCATGAATCACTACAGAAACCCACATGCACCACTTATCAGGGCTCCCTCTCTAGCACATGACTATGTCTATTGTGACTATATGATACAAATAATCCCAACACTTCCAAAATGCCTCAGTCTCATTACACATCACTAGGGAAAAGAGTTGGGGTGCAACTCTGGCTGCCAGAACAATACCAGATTGCAATACCTGATTAAGCCTCTGCCTATAAATGTCCTTCCGCAAGAACTTCCATCTCTGTGTTGACTAGGCAGACCAAGAGAAACAATGCTGCGAGACATGAAAACTACCTCAGAATTAATTGTCCAAAGTTATAATTACAATTCTCAGAGTTTGTGGTAAAACCATAAAGCCTCCAGAGGTCAAAGCCAGCATCCCAACCACTAACCAAGCATTCCTCCTGCATTTCCCACTATGAAAAGGTGGAATGACACATTCCTAAAAATATCATTACAAATTCTCTCATTTCACTGCACTAACAAAAGCAATTAACACATTCTCCACATCTGGAAAGAACAATCAAATCTGTGGAATAAGACTATCACATACTAATCGCCCTAACGGAAAACATAAAGACCTCTGGTTCAGATCAAAGTCCGTAAAACCCACTAGTCCCATCCAACTCACTACCTAGTAAAAGATACCTTCCCGATTGCATCCAGCTTGTTCTATACAACAAATGATTGAGGGGCTTTTCCTCCGCTAACTCTTGTAACTTTTAAGTAATTTATTTTTGGTTTCCACAACCACCCGTGACAATTAACAGCACAGTTTAACTTTAGCTGTAATAACACTCCCCTCGCTTGTTTTCTACTATAAAAACAAATACTAAAAAGCGCCATCTCTAGGTTACTTCTTCATTTCAGATTTTACAACCTTTCGCTGTACCTTCTTCTCGCCTCCATTTACCTATTTTTCCTAGGTAAGGATCCTAAGCCGCTGTAGCACCACCCGCTCCTCTCCCCGCTATGACACTCGGTTCCGCCGAGCCGGCAGTCCCCCGCGATGTCCCCCCACACCTCGTTCGCTCACGCCCCGTCGGCGCTCTCCAAAGCTCCAGAAACGTGGCAGCCGGATCTCGGCTCCTTCAGCCGAGGCCCGCAATCTCCGGGTCTCCCGAGTGCCTCCGCCCAGCCCCGCTGTCTCTATCCGTACGTGAAGCGAGCCCCCGAGCATAGCCCAGCGGAGAGAGGGCCCTGAGGACGGCGAACTGCGCACCGCAACGGGCCCCCTCACCTGAGGCTGAACGGTAGAAAAGGAAAACATCCTCCCGCAGATGGGGGGAGTGGCGGCGGCGGCGGCGACCACAGGTGCCTCCTCCGGTTCCCAGCCCAAACGTAGAAGCCGTGCCCGCCTGCCAGCCTCCGCCGCTCAGTCGCTGTGGCAGCCGCCGCCGCCGCCGCCAGCAGGAGGGCCCCACAGTTCCACTCTCCAGGAAGATGGCCGCCCCCTGCGGCCAGCAGTGACCAGGCCCGGGGCTGCCCCGGAAACGGATGGAGATGATAGAGCTTCCAGGTCGCCTCTCCCTTTCCCCGCCCCGCAGCCACCGCCTCGCAACCAGGTCGCTTAGCAACCCCTGTTTTCCCGCGCTCCCCGGCCACGCTGCGTGCAGGATCAAACCATCAGTTTCAGGAGGAGGAGGAGGAGGGGGGGTGAGGAGCAAACCATCCTCCCGGGCAGGCCCCTCTGCCGGGGCAGGGCCAGGCCGGGGTCCGTCAGCGCGGAAACAGCGAGGCTGACGGGAGGGGGAGGAGGAGGAGGAAGAGGAGGGGTGTGGGCGCAGCCAGGCCCCGGGGGTGCCCGAGGCGAGGAGGAGGGAGGGCCCCGCAGGGTGCCCGCTGTCAGCCGGGGGCGGCGGACCTGCCAGGCCTGCCTCTGCCCGAGGATCATCACCTCCGGGGAGCGGGCAGAGCTGGGCTCCTCTGGCGAGTTCCCGGAAGGGACGGTTCGTGGCACTGGGTGACGGGTGAGGACGGCTGGCGGCGGGGACTGCAGGCTAGCGGCTGAGTCGGCCGCGGAGGGCCAGCGGGGCTGGTCACAGGGCGTGCTGGGGCCCTGCCTTGGCTCCAGCACCTCTGCAGAAGCAGAGGGTTCTTTGAGCCCGAGGGGTTCCTCTAAACCCCCAAATACCGGGATGCTGCTCAGACAGGGACCCGCAGTGTGGGGGCTACGTGGGTTGGAAACGGGTCTTTGCTTGTGTAGGGACTGCAACAGAACAGTTAGGACTGGTGTGAATGAATTATGAACAACAATGTATATGTGAAAACAGCACAAAAGCAGTAAGGCAAGGGTTAAAAGAATGACCAAGAGCACAACTGAGAGCAGTAAAACTGGTAAACACTGAGGCCTGTACTGTGTAAACAGAAAGCAGAAGGCCTGCGTTCTGGTAAGGCACATGATTTGTCAGGAGGCCTGTGCTCTGGGAACAGGAGGATGGCAGCAAGGGCAGAGCACAATGTAAATGCCGTCCCTATCACCGCAGCAGGAAGGCAGAATGTAGCCATGGAGATAATCCAAAATAAGGAAACAAAACAGGGAGCAACCCTGCCTAAGATTAATGGAGGCTGAAGTAATCAAGAATTGGAAGGAAGCAGCAGATCATGTTATTCTAAATCCTGATCATAAAAGATCTGCCCAGAAAGCAATCTGTCATCACCAACCCAGAGGACGCCAAGAGACAGTAAGGGCTCAACAGCGATGGAAAGGACCAGATCTCTGCGTACTCTTGCACACCAACTATCCTGGCTACGCCATTTGGACACACAACTTGGAGCTGGCGAGTATGCAAGCGTGAGAAAATGTGAGTGAAGCGCATGAGAAAATGGGTATGTGGGACCAAAATCAGTTGTTTCTGAATAAATATTACCTTCCAGTTCCTTGATGTCTCACACTGAATTCTGTTGAATTGCTGTACCTTCAAGCAGCCTGTGGACATGAGAGGACAGCCTACCTGCTCATAGCAAGTAACAGCCTACTGCCAAATTAGAAACCTGTATGACAAATTGAGTAGTTATTAGTCACATCAAAGCTTTGACAGTTTGTCACAATGAATGTTCCAAAAAAAAAAAAAACTCCACAGAATGAATGCTGTGGGGTTTAATTGCTATATACAATAAGGAGAATTAGGACATTTTTAAGGAGTCAAGCTGGGAAGGCTGCAGTGTGGCAATGTTGTTTAGCCACAGACAGTGACCATCAGAAATCCTTGTGCCAGAGCGACGCTCACAAACCTCAAAGGTAACACTGCAACCAACTTTATTCAGCTTGTCTGTGTCAATAATGAACATTTACCTCCTGGTTGTGAGCAAAACTGAGCGCACTGCTCACCAGATACCACCCAGAGCAGCACCACCTGGGTGAGACCGGAGGGTGGCCACCACAGCAGCCACCACCGCACAGAGGCCTGTGCAAACGGCAGCGATGGCATCTCTGAGGGCAGCAACTGGCACATCTGTTACCGTAGAAACCAGCAGAGGAACTCTCCAAGACTCGTTTTGGAGTTTTAGAAAGCAGGCATTCTTTATTGCAGTGCTGCATGCACAGGGGGTCATTGCACCTAACGTGCATACACTAAAACAAAAGTTCATCCTTTATATACCTTAAAGACAAATATTCATACACTTTCAAAGAAGTCTTCACCTTTCTACCTATTACATTTACATAATGCTGGCATTGTAAAACTACACTACACAGGCACAGGGGTCTCAGGTGGTCGTCAGTGGTTGGTTGGGGAGTTAGCCCCCTACTCCTTTTTCCCTTTTATGGTCATGAGCATTTTGAGGACAATTTCTTCTCCTTGGATGTTTCTCAACTGTTGTCCGGCCAAGCTGTTCTCTCTTATCCACCTTGTTTGAGCATTTCTGCCAGGATGCATCTATTCTCAAGGTTAGGATATTTTCTCTGTACATCTTAAGCACGCAGGGCTTGTTAAATACAAAGCTAAACATTGCTTGGTAAAAGAATTTCTTAATATTTAAGGTATAACGGAACGCTTCTCTTATCACTGATTATTACAGGCCTCAACTTGCAGAGGCACCCCACGAGGCGCCCCGGCGCGGCAGCCCGCAGCAGGGCCCCATCCGCCATTACAGGCGCCTCCCTCCAGCCGCAACGGTGGCCGCGCGAGTCGTCTCGCGAGAGCACCGCCCTCCTTCCCCGCGCCCGCCCGTTGGCCGGTGACGCCGAGGGGCGGGGCGGGCGCTGCCGCTTTGAATCGGCGCGGGCCGCCAGGGCTGGGGAGCGACATGGGGACGGTGGAGCCGGTGGCCGAGCCGCGGCCGGAGGATGCCGCCGCCACAGCTGCCGGCCCGAGGCGCATCGAGGTTCCCCGGCCCCCCTCCATTGAGGAGTTCACCATCGTGAAGCCCATCAGCCGCGGCGCCTTCGGGAAGGTGTACCTGGGCCGCAAGGCGGGGAGGCTCTATGCCGTGAAGGTGAGGGGCCGCGCGAGGCGCCTCCCCCGCCGCCCTTGGGCTTCCCTCGTTGCCTGGTGTTGCGGCCGCCCTCCGCTTTCCTTTGATCACGTGTGGGAAAGGGGCGTCCCGAGAGGAGAGGGGGGTACCCTGCGGGGGCCTGCCCCGCCGTGAGTCCCTCTGCCTTCCGGCACTTGGGCTCTCGGGGAGCCGCCGATCTTCTGGCAGAAGCCTAGTGCCTGGGAGATGTGCTTAGCTTTCTCCTCACGTCCCTGTTCGCCTGGAAGCTTTAGTTAGGAGGCATCTGATAACGACAACTGCTTTTAGCAGCTCCTTAAATGTAGAGAAACCGCGCCAAAAGCCTTCTAAAGCGTCGGTGCGCTGTTGGCTTCCTGCTTGTAAATACTTGTTATAATTGAATGCCTTCAGCTGTCGTGCCACTGGGAGGGCGTTCTCACATTTGTTCGTGAATGTAAAGTCTGTCTCTGAAATGTGTAAAGGGAGCAAATTATAAAAAGGATTTTTGCTGAGTAGACATTTGAAAAAAAACCTTGCGTTTTCTATGTTGATACTCACGGAACTGAAAATTAGGCTTGTCAGTAGTAAAAACTTTACTGATGGTTTGTGCGAGCTTGACTTTGCAATTAGAAGGATTATAACCAGGTGCATAGTACAGAAAGAAAAGGAAATGTAAAAAGTCATGCAAAATAGACATTCTCTTCAGAGCTATATATGTCTATTTACATGATTGTATTGTAAGCATTTTGAGGTGAAAGCTTTTGTGTAAATCCTTTATTGTTATTGCAGTGAAATTGATGGATTATTGACAGCTACATTTAACACGTGCTACATATTTGTACAGTTAAGGCCAACACTCATTAAATGTGTAGTTCTATGCATTGTGGCATTTTGGGGTTTTTCTGTATCAATTTTGATAGTGGTGATGGTAGCTGTGGAAACACTTTCTACAGTTTAGATGCTGCATATAGAGTGGTTCAATTATGTTACTCTAGTATCTTACACAAGTTTATTTAAAGTATTCTGACCTAAAAGCTTTTGTGTAAATCCTTTATCCCTATTGCAGTGAGACTTATGGATCATTCAAGCTACTGAATTTAACATATGCTAAATATTTTTACAGTTAAGGTCAACACTTACACAGAAGGTATCAAATGATACTTATGTCTTGCTATTTTTATATGTTACCAGATTCTGTTAATGAATGGTGGTGGTAGCTGTAGACTCAACTTTTTACAGTTTGTTGCACAGAGAATGGATATTTAAACTTTCTTTAATATCACTATACATATCTAGACCAAAGATGTTGAAGATGGGCAAACTTCCAAGGTATTTAGTCAACTGCTACATATGCATATCAGCTGTGCTATTATGCGTCTTCTATTCAAGATTAATATCGAGTGGATATCAACATATAGTAGAGTAATTCAGCAGAAGAATTAGAGCCCAATTCATGGTTAAGCCTGTTATTTCTTCATTGTGAGTTGCATGTCTTTGAGGCTTCTTCCCAAGGAAATAAATATTTGTTGGGTGACTTGATTGTAAATTTTAAATTAAGCAAAAAATTCACTTGCTTTCTCTGCAAAATTAAGAATTAGAGGCTGGAATAATTGCAGTCTTGCACTTGAGGATACCAAGATGGGATAGCTTACTGATATATTCTATTTTCAAGCCTCAGGTCATATATCTCAGCCTCTGAAGAGATGGAAAGACTTGATCAGGAAGCGTATATCTAGGCATTGAACACTTTTTCCCGGTTCTGAGTTGTGCACTGTGGATAACAGATTAACTCGGAGCAGCTTAATTTCAGATACAGCCTAAACACTCATTTCCCAGTGTGTGCAATTGCAGTAAATATTGACAGTGTGATTTTTCACTCAGAATTGAATTATAAGAGTAATGAAAAAGGTTCTCTAATAACCTGTGGTTTAAAATTCTGTCTGTATATGAAGTTATAGCGTTGTTTTGTATGTATATATGTATGCAAGTTTGAAGTGTAGAGATAAATGAATTGTCTAAAGAACTGTGGGTTAAGCACAGAAGAAAGATATTTATCTACTTTGTTTTGTTTTTCAGGTGATGAAAAAAGCAGACATGATCAACAAAAACATGGTTCACCAGGTCCAGGCAGAGAGGGATGCACTGGCTCTCAGTAAAAGTCCTTTCATTGTGCACTTATACTACTCACTTCAGTCAGCTAATAACGTCTATTTAGTGAGTAAATAAATGGCTGTGGTACTTATGTTAGTGTTGGAAATGGAGTGCAAAACTATATTCATGTCTGAAAACATACTTTTACGGTAGTCAGCGAGTACTCCTTAGTCACTTGTACTTTCTTCTTTCTCAGAATGGTTGAACAAGTGAAATATTTCTTTTCCCCTGGTACCTTTGAGATCTTTCCATCTGTGTTCCCTGTTTTCTAATAGCTAATCTGTTTTAGGAATATGGAGAAATCTTAGGGAAAACAACACAAGAAACCATTCTGTTCAAGCAGATATCCCATGGCTCACTTAAAAGGAAATCTGTTTTACTTATTGCCTGTGCTCAAAATTCATTATGGTAGTTGGCCTAGATGACAAGAGGATAACTGAGTGGCAAAAATAAGTGCTAGTCTATATGGAGCACTGTGGAGTACGGCAAGACTTAAATATGGTTTTATGTACTGCCTCCACATAAAGGTGGTATGGATTAAGACTGTCCACAAAGGGTCTAGCGTAATTTGACTGATTTGCTGTAAGCGCACACAGTGAATGGCTTGATTAAACTCTGAGATGAGGTTGCTCTGCACTCCTGCAATGCATTTGGAGTGTAAATGAAGGCTTTTTTTCCTGGAATCTCTGTTAACTGCTGCATGGAGTAGAGGAGTTCAGGGTGCAGGATTTGTAAAGGAGATGCTAGAATATGGAATAGTATTGTGTGTTGGAATCTAAGTACTGGTGAGATTTCTTGACCAAAACCCGCTAAATTAATTCTTGTCACTGAAGAGTGAGTTTCTGAAACCCTGCTGACTTTTATCTTGAATAGGACATGGGCCATAATGTATGGGTTTGCATAATTTTTTTTTATGTATTTTTTTAAAACACTTTCATGTCTTAATTGCACAGTAGCTCTTACTGGATACATTCTGGAAATTTGCACTTATTTCACAAAGCTTAGGTCTGAATTTAATATTGTGTATAAACACTTGCAAAATAAAATCATTGTGATCACTAGTTTTTATTTATATAGAACAGGGGTCTTTGGCTTCAGGCCTTGTGTTTCACAGAAGCGTTTTGCAATTTATTTTCTATAATATAGAAATCTTTCAGAAGTTAATTAAAAAACTGACTACAGTATTTATTTGGGAGCTGATTACAGAAAGTAGGCTAGGCAAATAATATAAGTATATGATCTATTTGAAATAAAATGTTTTGTGTCCTCTGTCATCTGAAGCTTTAATTATTTTATCCAAGTGAAAAATATTGTGTGGGAAATGAAATTCATGCAGGGAAGCTTCTTGCAGCTTCTGCTCTCTGAAATTTAATTTTCCTAGTGGTGAAGCTTTTTTATATTTTACTCGCAAATTTGAAGTGTGTTTTAAAATGTTAAATTTAAAACATTTGAATGGCAGGTGATGGAGTACCTTATTGGTGGAGATGTCAAATCTCTTCTCCATATTTATGGATATTTTGATGAAGAAATGGCTGTTAAGTATATTTCTGAAGCAGCATTGGCTCTTGACTATCTTCACAGACATGGGATAATCCACAGGTAAAACCCACTTCTTTTTTTTTTCTTACAAATAAGTATTTGGTAGTTTGGGTTTTTTATTTTACACTCAAGCATATAACCAATCACCATTTTATAGTAACAACTACTTCATTTGCTAGAGCTTCTGGAAGCTCCTTTTGCATGTGTACACTGCAGCAATGTCATGAAACAACACCTAAAATAAAAGCTGTCCATATATGTTAGGCAGACAAATCCACACTGCTTTCCACTGTACAGTGGTGTATTAGCAGCTATGCTGCCTTCTAGGTCCCCTCTCCCTGTGGCTTTTAAATGACTGTTAGTTCAGGAAACCTCTGGATACTGCCAGCATGTAACTGTAGGACAAAGGGACACTGACTACTCTAATGTTCCCGCTGTACTGAGAGTTCTTTGCTGCATTCAGTGGTGCTACAGAGAACACACGTGAAAACTTTTACTAGAAGTTTGCTTGTCATGGGTACTGTTGTGTGTAGGAGCTATGCATTAGTAAATGTTGTGATGGTAGTACTCATAAAGAACACTTGTTAAACCTGCTGAAACACAAAATGTGCAACTCGTGTAAAACCACTGTGCGTGTCACAAGGCCTGGTGTGTTTGTACAATACTTAGTGCTAGATATGTTTAAATGTTCTGGTGTATTCCTCCAGTTGGAATCATCTGCTGGCTAAGAGATGTTACTGAGAAACAGCTATAATCAAAGTTTTGTACTGAGTATTTCTGGTCAGTTAACTTAATATTGCTCCGTTGCCCTTTTACTGATTTCAACTATATTCATGTCTTCAGGGACCTGAAGCCAGACAATATGCTCATTTCTAATCAGGGCCATATAAAGTTGACAGATTTTGGGCTTTCCAGAGTTACTCTGAACAGAGGTAAGAGTTGTCTGTATCCTTTTGGCTGTATTAGAATGTATTTTTGTGTTACATTCCTGTATTCTTGAATGCTTTACATCCCCGTAGAGGGCAGCTTTCAATTAAATAAGCCCAAATGTTGCACTAATATATGATTTCTAGTTAGTACATCCTGATAAGGTATATGCTAGTAAAGGGTCTGCTCTGTGCACTGCACTTCAGAAACTAAAATATTTATTCTCTGGGACAAGGGGTATGAAATATTATCTAGAGCCATTTGTCTTGAGGGGTATGGATTTCAAAGTTTTCTGTGAAGTCCACTAAGAGAATTCAAAGGGTGAATGAATAATTCTGGCTATTTCTGTCCTTTGGTTCATGTTTTTCTGTCCTTCTGTATATTAACTTCTAACCTGAGCTGGGACCTTTCAGACATTAATGTGAAGGACAGGGGGAGGTGGTGAGTCCCAAACAGAAGATTATAAATCAGTGCTTTAGCATACGAACATAGTGTTTTCAAGTAGCAGAAAATAGAGCTGAATAGTCAAATGACTGCCACAGGTGATAGGCTGCAGGTCTTAAGGTGAATAGCCAGTTCCTGAACTAGTTTGCACCTCCAACCCCTTAGCCATATCAGCCAAACTAATAATGCTGCACAGCACCAGTTTAGTTTTTTCAGATAGCTGGTGGTGGGTACAGCCTTTTTATATAGTTAAAGGAATGTAGAAATTCAGAGTTTTCTATGGAGTTTCTGATTCATGGTTTTAAGAGTGTAGAGGAAAATACTAAGTATACTGTATTTTCTATAATATACTGCTTTGATAAGCTCTAATGGGACAGATTATTGTGTTCGGTTGAACATATGTAAGCTATAAGCCTACTTACCACTAGTGAGCAATAAATGGCATCTAAGGTTAAATTTTCACTTATGAAAAATTTGTAGCTTTTTTGAGATGTCTTTGGGAGAGAAGACAGGCTTTGAATCAAATTTACCCTCTTGGCCAACAGGCCATAGGCTGGAATTGCTACCTGAAAACCAAAGCTGGTATCAAATTAGAAAATGTAACACTTGCAACATAGTATGTTGGAAAATAAACTGGACTCTTACAGTTTCTGTATATAAACTGTAATTTTATGATGGCTATACAGGAAGAAACAGCTTGTGTTGAATAGGAATGTATGGGTATGTCTTCACTTGGGTTTGGTGTCTTCTTTTGTATATTCAGTATGTGACTAAATTTTTTTTCCTCTCTTGAGAAAACTTAAGTAAATGCCTGTAATTTTGCTTACTTGATAGCAAAAGGAAAACCTGACCTACTTTGTATTTTTTTGTTTGTAGAGATAAATATGATAGATATTCTTACTACACCATCAATGGCAAAGCCAAAACAAGACTACTCACGTACTCCAGGACAATTGTTGTCTCTCATCAGTTCTCTGGGTTTTGTAAGTAATTTTCACTGTCTTTGAAGTACTTCATTCTTTTAGCTTGCTTACTATCTTAAATGTAATAATAGGAGTGCTAAGGCTATTCTTGCACCTCTTCTGCCAGCTGGTGGAATGATTTACTATATGTTTCCAGCACCTTGAAGTTCTGAAGCGATTACCTCGGACTATATTTCAAATTACTGACTATCAGTTGTGCTTCAAAAATTTTGGTAAATGGGCATGATTAACTCCAATGCAAATGTAATAAAGAATATATGAAGTTACACTATCAATCCTGGGTGTTTTGTTCAGGCTTCATTAACTTTGAACTATGCTTCTTCCTGCTTGATAGTATACTCCTGTGGGAATGAAAATGCCAGAGCACAATTCAAGTCAATCATCTGACAGTCTGCATGGAGTGGTTTCTCCCTTACCTATGGTCCAAAAGGAAAATACCCCTCTTTCGACTAAATTATTCAAAACATGTGAGTATACCAAGCCTTGTACTGAGTAATACTCTGACTGTGAGGTTGTGGTCTTTTAATTTTATGTGAGCAGCTTGGACCCACTTGATAAAAGGTGTGTTTCTATTGGTGTCTTGCTGTCTACCATTCCTCCAGTACTTAAGGTCTGACATATTTTCACCTACACTGCTTATGTCATGTTTTGATTTTTTTCACATGCACAACCACTGAATTCAAAATCAGCCTTTAAGATTTTACAGAAATAGTGTCAGTTCTTGGCATACTTTCACTGAAAATGATTTAATATAGCAATGTGTGCTTTCATTTAAATTGTCTTATCTTGCTGCTTACTCATTTCCAACCTGAAATGAGAAAGAAGGCTACTATGGTGCTAATGTTCAGATTGCTTTTAAACTCTTGGCAAGTTCCCACTTCAAAAAATGAGTGAATTGACTATGCAGGAAAGATGATGAGAAATTATGATGTCATGCATAACTTTCCAGAACTTCCTTTGATGTCAAAGCTTGACATAGTATGAAGCGGGTTAATATATGTTGCCTATTTGCACCAACATTTGATTTCTTTTTCCTCGCAAGATCTTGATACTTCTCAATTAACTCCCGTGATGCCAGTGAGAAGTTTAACTCCTACTCTACTTCAGTCAAGAAAAAGGTTTGATACCTGCAGCGTCAGTAGTCTGTCGCACGCGAACCTTTCCAGTATGGAATCAGAGTGCTGCAGCAGCCCCAGGTGGGAGAAAGATGTAGAGGTCAGGACTGTTTTATCTTCCCACTATAAACTAAAATTAGCTTGTATTTGTCTATGCACTGTTGCAGATCTCCTCTACTTACTTCCCCCACTTATTTCAAGTGTAGAGAAGCCTTCCAATGGGAGAAGGAGCAGGGGTTGTAATCCTTGCCAAGTAGGAGTTTTGAATCAAACTAGTATTTTTCATCAAGCAAATAATAGTCCTGTGCAATGTAACAGGAAAAGTAAATGCCATTTAGCCTGCAGCAAAGGAGTGAAAGAGAAGGCATCTATTGGTTTAGCCCTATTCCTCACAATGTGGGCAGTGCTGGGAGCACTGGCTCTTTGGAAGCTAACCTTGTCCCTGTAGTTTTATTAGCTCAGCATGCAGACAAAAGAATTTCTTTAAAAGGCAGAACTTGGGGAAAATAATAAACAAAATGCACTTCAAACTTATACTAGCTATTAAAAACTGAAAATGTTTAAGAATTGTATTACTGAAGGGTTTTGTATCAACTAATCTAACACCAGTAACTATAGCTGATACAAAATACTTTCTCCTATTTTAAACTGTTAATAAAATTCTGTACAGATGCAGACCTAAAAGAAAATGCTGCTGTGTTTAGTCCCTTGTCATGATTCCTGTTTAGATCACACACAAAAACTTATGTTTAAAACAATTTATAATTCTTTGTTTTATCTGTCCATTTCCCAAGGCCTTTTTTTAGTATTGCGTTACCAAAATAGTAGTAATATCAGATTTGTCTTTTGTCATCTCTGAAGTATAATATGCCACAGGGTAGTATAATGGAGTTCTTTAGTTTGGGGTTTCTTGGAAACTCGGAAGTTCTGTAGCTTAAGTTCTTAACATAAAATCACAAATACAACTTTAATTGCTATATTTCTTCATCCTTAGGCATTTAAAATAGTAAGCTTATTTTATGCTCTTAAAAGTCAAATTATCCCTAATTTAGTTTTGATTTTTTTTAATGTATTATGTTAGTTTGTCACTATTCATGGTTATAAAGAATAAGTAATGCTTGCCAATTTGCAGTTCTTTATGGAAGTGGAAACAAGGTATTTCTATAATGCTGTAATCCTATTTTTCTTGATACTCAAAACTTAATGTGCTCATTTGCAGCAAAGTGAAGATGAACACTATTCTACAACAGGCAGAACAAGTAACAGTGAATCAGCTCCCCTTTCCAATGTAGAATTGCTGAATAGCAAAGGTATTAACGTTTTAAAGAAGAAAGAACTGGAGTCTGCTATTTCTCCCATCAGCAGCAATGACTCTGGCAGTAGGCAGAAGTTGGGAAGTGAACCTTCCGATATAATAGATACTCCTGTGACCACACTGGATGTGAAAGGCATAGTCAGAAAATGTCTTTCTGAAAATAAGATTTGGGAAG
This sequence comes from Strix uralensis, assembly GCF_047716275.1. Taxonomy (NCBI): domain Eukaryota; kingdom Metazoa; phylum Chordata; class Aves; order Strigiformes; family Strigidae; genus Strix; species Strix uralensis. Next base: position 53,465,145 of record NC_133972.1, on the reverse strand, counting down.
AAAAACTCCTTGTAAATAAAGGAGTTATGACTAATGAAACAGCAGAAACTTCTAATCAACAACAGTCACCTTCAAGACAGAATGAGTCTGACAAGCCTATCGAAGAGGAAGAAGTTTTTGAAAAGCCAGGTGTAAAAAGAAGCTTTGAATTAGTTGACACTAGTCCTTGTCAGGAACTTAACTATGTTAAAAAAAGCAATGCAGAATATAAACGTGGTTGTCAGATCTCAGAATTTCCAGCAAACGAAAGGACAGGTTTGACAACAGAAATTCAGTCCTTAATGCTTTGTAATAATGGATGCCTACGTGACACCTGCAAAAGCAAGGAAGAAGTTAAGAGTTTTATTGGTAACCAGCAAACAGTAGAAAAATCACTTACTTCAATTATAACCAAAAATCTTATGTGTGATATGGATGCAGACTATGAAAAAGATGATAAAAAGGAGTATGTGAACTCAAGTTTTTTAGGCACTGACGATGAAAAACCTTTAGGAATCCTCAGTGCCGATTCGGACTTATCATTTCCTGACATGTCTGTTAAAGAAAGCCATTTAGAAAAGCAGCTTTTAGATTTGGACAAGAGTGTTAAAGACCTCTCCTTTGAGGAACCAAAACCAGAAGACATCCTAATAACATCACCGGAGTCCAGAGATGCCCCTCAAAATGGAGAGGAAGCACATACTGTCCAGGACTGCAAGCCACCTGGTTTGAAGGAAGAGGATCATGAAAAGGATAATGACCAAAAACACATGAAAGAAACTTACCTTGACATAGGATCTCCCTCAGAAAAGATGATGGAAGCACTGAATCTCATTAAAAAAAATGCTGTTGTTTTTCGAAGTTATAATAGTCCAATTAATATATCCAATGTATCTGAGCCATGTAGCATGGCTTCCTTGGATATAATGGATCTTTCACCTGCTTGTAGTGGCTCTTACCCAACAGCTATTACTCCATTACAGAAAGGAAGACCGTATAGGGTCTATCAGGTATGTAAGGAGACGTGCAGAAACTTTGTGCATGCATTAGACAGTGATCTGAAGTGATTTCATTTCAGTTGTTAATTTAGGGAAAATTGGAGTTTGAGGTAGTCTGTGAAAGTGACCTTTGCTGACAGGCTTTAACTTCCTGTACTTGTGTGGCCAAAATTATAATTTCTGTAAGTGTTTAGCAATAACTATGTCCACTGCTTTGCCTCTGGCTCAACATGAATTGTCTGTCCACCTCTGAGAAACTCTTTGCTCTTATGGTGAACTAGTAAAGAAAGCCTGTGTTATTTTGTCTCATCCTACTTTTAGTGCAGTGTGGTACTTCCTGTGAGTAATTATAGGTTTCCTCATGTAATGGGAAGTGGGGGTTTTTTTTGTAATCCTGCATCCCTCCCAAGATGGTCTGCAAATGTTCTTCAGCTGCTAGTAACTGCTATTATGCCTGCTATGTTCTTTTTTTCATTCTGGTAAAAGTAATGGTGTAATGTGTGGTGTCAAGTACCAATTACAAGCCTACTGCAAAGATTGATGGAAACAGTAATAGCTGCTTGCAGGGTATAAAGTTTTTGATTTGACCTTTTTAATCCTTCTGATAGTAAGTAAAAAATCTTACTGTCCTAAAGTAAGTTAGAGCCCTGATGTGGGAAAAGTAAAAGGATACTTTTCAATCAGTGTTTTCTGTTTTGTTTTGTTTTGGCACAGCTTTACAAGACCTTTATCTAGTTACTTAGGTTCTAGTTGCAGGATTTGAAGCTTTTGGACAAAACTGAATGATTTGGTGTACCAAAAGGGGACATTCAAAATGTCATTTTTGGGAAGGCCTTTTTTCTGCTGTCTTTGTCTGAATTGCTAGCTTCTGTTTCATCTACATAAAATTTTAATTGACTATGAAATTTAGCTTGTATTCAGCTGAAATGGAGTCAGAGTAGTATGCACTTCATCTTCTGAGAAATAAATGACTGATGGCATTACATGTTTTTTGTAACTTAAACAGGAGGATACCTTTTTCATATACTTTTGTGATTCTTTTTAAAATTACATCACTGTGACCTGATTACCTGATTTCTACTTTGATAGTGGATTCTGTAGCCTTTATGGCATAGTGATAATGAGTTGATCTCTGCTGCACTGAAGATGAAGTTGGAAATGAAATTATACAAGATATATAGGAATTAAGGGTATATTGAAAAATAAAGAATAAGTCTCTACAAGATAATTTAGTAATATCTCCAGGTCAAAACAGGAAGTCTTGCATTGCAGTCAGCCTATCGACTATGAGAATTTATTGATCTCTTTGCAAACCTGCATATTTTAGCTTCAAATAATGGCCCAAATTAACTTTCAGAAGGTTTGTGTAGCTGCAGACAGTCCCTAAGTCTAACTTGAGTAGAACTTCATCTGCAGGCATTATGCAACCTGTAGGATGCAGGTTAAACAATAAAGGGCTTGTTTAGTATATTTTGATTACATCTGGTATGCAATGTGTAAGAAAATTCAGGATTCTCCTTTTTATTTTACAGGTATTTGACACACATGCTTGCTTTTCATAGGCTAATATTAAGAACTCAGTGCTGAAATCAAAGGCTATTTTGACATTCTATTTAGTAGGTTATCTTCAGATTTGCGTTTGAAAGGGGCGTTTAAGATTGGGGGGTTTTTTGAGAAGTTACTTGTGGATTTGACACTGGAGGAAGAAGTTGAGGAAAAGTGTCTCAAAGACTAGGCATTGATTAACTTTTTATACTTCAAGATGGTTGAGATAAATAAATGGAAGCATATTTGACATACTTTTTCAGGGAATGTACGTTCTGTGACATGTTCTTGACTTGAACTTAAGTATCAACTGTTTTATACCCATTACTAAACCTGAAGATAGGAGTTTCTCTGGGTTTTTTGACATCTGAAATCTTTGTTGCATCTTTTAAGACACCTCATCAGGGAGATGCTGGCACACCATATAGGACTCCAAAGAGCGTAAGAAGAGGAGCTGCCCCAGTAGAAGGTGAACGCATCCTAGGGACCCCAGACTACCTGGCACCTGAGCTGCTTTTGACAAAGCCTCATGGTAAGACAAACAAACCATGGACTTTGTAAATACTTGAAAGGTGACATATTTACACTTCTAAATGTCTCTAGAGCTCTAAACCCTTCAAGTAATGAAATAGTGAATTCTCTAAAAATACCTGGTGTTTAGCTTCTGCCAACATGGGTGGCTGTTTGCTTCAGCTGCTTCTTCCATTTACGTTTTTTACGTGACCAGAGGTTTTGACTGTCTAGCATGGTCTTGCCTGCTGCTAATCTAATGCTCTGGAAGGTGTGCTTGGGCAGCCTGAGGCTTGCGTGTGGTGTAGGAATCACAACTTGGTCATCCTGAGTGTCCTTAAAGATTCTTGAGGGAGGTGGAGGTGGCAAGTGGAACTTAGTGGAATTTAGAATGTATTCCATGTTTATTGATATCAGTGTGTTATGTGCATCCAGATAAGTTTATAAAGTTGCATTAAAATCAGTTATTGAGTTGAGTAACTTCATGAAACGCCTAAGATTTCTGGCAGGATCTTCCGTATAAGTGTACAGTAGTAACCAGCAAGTATTTTTCTGCAAGGTAATATAAGAAAATAAAATAGTGTAACTGAAGTGAATAGATTTCTTTGGCTCAATCCTGAGCTCCACTGAAATTAACAAAAAGTCTGAAATATTTTCCCACTAATTTGCAAGATCCATTAACAAAAAATAAATGCGAGGTATCCCTGATACATTTGTTGTATTTATAATTGCATTTTATTTCCATCTCAAAAGTATACTATTATTTTGTAGAGCTAATAGTCTTAGGAAAACTGATATCTTCATTACAAAAGCTATTACTAATCTGTGAAACAGTAAAATTCTGCTGTATGCAGCCAATATACATTAACTAAAACTGTATGAAAAGATAGAACAATTTAACTGTAACAACTAAAATTATTAAACATGTGTAGTTGTTTTGCACTTCCATTTAGAAATCCTGGTTATTTGGCAGGCATTAAAACTGGATAATAGCTTGGAAATGTAATTAAGGCTACTTAGACAACGTGGAACTTGGTTGTGAGGTGACTTCTGTGCAATTATTGAGTGTCTTCAGACTTCAGTGATAACTTGCAGAGCCTGGGTTTTATGTCAGGAAATGTCAAAGCTCCCATTACCTTCAGTGAAGCCAGGGTTTTCTGGCTTTGGAACTCAAGACTTTCTCTCACTAAATATTTCTAGTGTTAACTTGCTTGTAAATGTAGTTTCAATCCTAAACTATAATGTTGCAAAACTATTTTATTTATGTTTCTAACTTGGATTTAACATTGTTTATTGTTGAGTTACTACCTTAACAAAAAACCCTGCATTCCTGTGCCTTCGGGGAATCGTACTTGATATTCGATTATATTTGTTAGGGGCTTTAGCAGTGCTAGTAATGTTCTTGCTTCATTGTCTTTTCATATGCAGGGACTCTGATCTGAGTTTGCTATTACTGTGCAGAAATGGAGTGTTCAGCGTAACTGTGAACAGTCAAAGTATAACTAGATTACAATTTCTAAGAAAATTGTTCGGGTGAACAATGTTTCTATATAGAAAGCTATGTCCAGTATGCATTCCACAAAAGAATGTGTGATGATTCCACAAAAGCTTCAGGAAACATCAGTATCACTGACTAGGCTACCAGAAATCACACACATAAGCCTGTGCTTCAGGAGTAAAGTCAGCATTCTTAAAGATGTTGTGTAACAGGAAATAAACCAGAGACACTTTCTCATTGTTTCCTTTCACTGGATGTGGTCAATCAGATTTGCTTTGTGTATGGGTGAAGAAGGCTCAGATGCTCAAGACCTCGTATTTCTGTTTCTTGATTCAAATATTGATAGACGTGATTTAGCAGGGATATGGTAGGAGTTAATCTAATTTTTAGTTAAACTTTGAGTAGGGAAAAATTGCTGCTGAAACCTGTGTTACTACATTGTTCAGACTTGTGATCTTAATAGACTTTGACTGAAGCTGGGAATATTTTATAGGAACATCTGAGTACCTCTAACAACAGGGGATGTGATCTCACTGCTTTGATACGCTTAGCTTGGTGGGACACTCTTACTGCTGTTAAAAGTTGCTGAATGTGCATTAGATTATTAGTTAAACATTTTGGTTTTCAGCATTTCTAAACTTAGTCAATAGTCCTTTTGAAATGGCTCAAAACACTTGTTTTCTTAACTTGGAGGTGTCTTAATGGTTTTTTTTTATATGCCAAAAAAACCCAAGTAAAATTGCACTTCTTTCAAAGATTTTTTTTTTTTGCAGCAATTGTGGCATCTGTTCTTTATACGGTGGAGTGGGCATGGCTTAAAGGTGCAGGAAGCTTAGAATGCATGCAGTGGTGTCTTTGCCTGCTTGTTTTTAAGTAGGTTAACAACCTGGAACATGGAAAACCAAAATTATTTAATAACAAAGAAGAGATAGCTAGTAATTATGCATTACCCTAATCAACTTCAGTGTAATGGAAGTAATTCCAGCTTTTTGCATACTGGCTCATCTCTGCAAGCTGTCGTCAATATTTTGACATAAACTTAGACAACTGAAAATTAAGTTCAATAGTTTGAATTCTTGGAGTCTTCTCAAAAAAAAAAAAAAGAAAGATACGAGTTACAACATGGAGCGCTTATCCAGGCTCTAGAGTGGTTGTAAAAGACAGCTGTTTCTTATCACAAAATAACTTGTTGGAGAAGTCAGCTCCTGGATTCTCTGTGATGGGAGCTGATAATTAGATTGTTCTTAAGAGCCCCCTTGCTTTTATCAGTAAACCCCAGTATTATCTATAATGAATTAAGGAGCAAACTGGCTTTAAAAAGCCATTTAATATATTTCTAATCTTCCCCATGATTAAGTACAACTTATTTTGTCTCTTCCTTCATTTCCAAGAAATTTTGCAGGATTTAAACACTCTTCAATTTCTGCCATGGCTAATCTTTGCAAATATCTTTAAACCTTTGTGTTAGTGTAATGACCTGGATTTCTCTTATCAGGTTCTGCTGTAGACTGGTGGGCCCTTGGAGTTTGTCTGTTTGAGTTTCTAACTGGAATTCCACCTTTTAATGATGAAACACCAACACAGGTCTTCCAAAATATTTTGAAAAGAGGTAAGCTGTTTCAGTAATCGGGGAAAGTATGCATTTCCAATGTTTGCTTTATGGTTTGAGTTAACAACTCCTCTGCATCTTTGTCCGTAGATATTCCCTGGCCTGAGGGTGAAGAAAAGTTGTCTGATAATGCCCAAAGTGCAATAGATATTCTCCTAACAATTGACAGTACTAATAGAGCTGGACTGAAGGGTTAGTATTAAAATTCTGTTGTGTTCTTTGCAACTAATTAAAAATTTCAAACTGGTGGTGTCCTCTTCCTGAAACTTAGACTAATAAACTTTAACATCTATTTAGGTTCCATGTATAGTGCCTGAACACTTAACAAGTTGTGGTCTTTTCTGTATTTCTTGTGGGACTTTGCCCTTTTGAATGAGGAAATGGAGAGGGGGATTTTTTTTTACTGAACTCTTGTTTTGTTTTAATGCTGCTTTGTTATGGATGTTTAGTGTTTGCCCTCTGATGTAACAAAGAAGTTGTCTTAGCTAACTCAGAAAGAGGTATTTGGGGGTTTTTGACCTAACTGATTTTAGGAACCTTGATTAAAAGCCTATAGTTCGGGAGAGAAGACTCCTACAAAAGTCAATTCAAAGGGGCTTTTTTTTTAGGAATCATCCTGTCTTTACTGAATTGTGTAGGGGAACACAGAGTTAGACAATATATACTATACAATGTCTATACATTTTTTTTTTTTCCCCCCCCTGTAGAAGGACTTAAACATTTGCTGTTGTAACAGTGACTATATTTTATTTAAAAAAATTGATAAAATCAAAGAATCTTAGGGTGAGACATCTTGGAAAAAGAGGAAGAAATCTTACAAGAACTGCTCAAGAAATCCCTAGAGAAGGAAATTATTATGGAAACACTCATAAAGAGACTGAAGGCTAGAAGCTGAAACCAGGCCAAATCAAATTAGAGAAGGCATGTGGTTATAAATGAAGATCATTGTCATTGGGGAATTCTGTGGCTCTTTAATGTATCCCAAAAAGCATCTGATGTCTTAATTTGAAGGTGTTTTAGTTAAATGCAAGTTATTGTCTTCATTCCTGGATATTAGGGTAAAATCTAATTGCCTGTCATGCATAGAAATTTAAACTAGATGACATAAAGGTTTCTTCTGATCTGAAGTTCTTGGAAATTCATTCTTTGTCAGGACCTTTAACTGTATGTCTTTAGCCAATTTATAGGCCACTGAAGTGAAGCTGGATGAGTAGCTTTCAGGACAACCATTAAATTTTCCTCACTGTAATTGAGTTTCCATCACTGTCTGACATCTTCTCTTCCCACCCCCAACACACACGCTCTCCCTCTCTCTGTTTCTTCAGCGTGAAGCCTAACTTACTGAGAATTTCCAGTTATGTCATGTCTTAAGTGCTGTGCTTCTATGAGTTCAGTCCTTCCAGATAAGAAAAGCTTTAAAGCAGCATTTGGCAGAGAACACTGGTATCCAATGTTGGGGTTTGATTTTTACACCCCTCTTCAGAGACGTGGGCAGGAGCTGACTGCCAGCTATGGTACACATTAATACTTCTTTGGAAAAGACAACGAAGTCTGCTCTCCTCTTCAGCTGAAGACAGCTTTCAGTATGTGAGAACTTTAAGAGCAGAACTAGATACAGTTCTGAGTGTATCTGTGCAGTGTCCTGCTCCATGTATGGCTGCTGAAGCTATTGAGAGAAGTTAGTCTTCTGACTCTGATTTACTGCATTTTGTCTAAAATAAACATTAATATTGTGTTCTATTATTTGATCGGGAAACATAGAAATAATAAACAAATGTTAATGTCTTACTGTCTGTCAGCTAAAAGCCTGTGGTATGTGCTTAGAATCAAAATTTGTAGTGAGCGTTTGTCTTGGTCAAACTTCCACTTCCTTCTAAATGATTTCTACCTGTCCTATTATTTTTTTTCTACTTGCTTTTGATTTTTGTGGTGCAGGTTTGTATCCCACTCCACTGAAAAGGCGATTTCTTGGATTGAATCAAAGTAGCAAAGCCACTTTCATCAGAGAGTGGTGTTTCCAGGTTATGCAGAAGACACATCGGATCCTGGGTGTCAGGAAGTCACCTGGTCAGAATGGACAGGGCAGGGGAGTTCTCCTTGAGTCATAAAGTCTTTCAGCTTGGTTAGTTATCCCACTTCAGGATAACTGCGGAACAGGATAACTTAAGGAATCTGGTGATTTGTGGTGACAGACTTCTATGTCTGGTGGTAGGCCAAAGGGGACTGTGCAAAGCAGAGGAGGACTGCTCCATGAGTGAGCAAAAGGCAGGTGGCCTGCATTGGAGAAGGATAGGAGGGACTCCTCCCACGTGTCTGCTCAGCATGGAACTTTGGCAGAACTAGAAACGAACTTTGAAGTGATGCTTAAAATTTCTGTGGTGCCCTATCATGAGAAATGCCCCTACGGCACCCCTGATCCACTAGGTTTGCTGTGTAGAATAGGTTCTCTAGCTGGGGGAAGACAGTTGGCATCACAACAGTTTGATCCCACTGAGGTTGGGGTAATCAAAATGCAATTGCAGTTTGCTGTTTTGGGATTCGCAAAAGTGCAAAATAGAGCAAATCTACTGCCAGTTATGCGTCAAGGGAACAAGGTGTGACTATGGGGCTTGGACAGAAGGAGGTTTATAATGCTTATGTGAACTTCTGTTTCAGAACTGAAGCATCACCCCCTCTTTCATGGTGTGGACTGGGATAATCTGCAGAATCAAACTATGCCGTTTATACCTCAGCCGGATGATGAAACTGATACCTCTTACTTTGAAGCTAGAAATAATGCTCAGCACCTGACTGTGTCTGGATTTAGCTTATAGCATCAAGATACGTCGATGGTTTCTCCATGGTTTTGCACACTTACAGGTTGTCCTATAACACTAGTTTGGTCTTAAGTAAGTTCCTTGCCAAATTTAGAGTGTGTTTTAAGTTATCGGTCTGGTTTTATTATTGTATCCTTTATTCTAAAGTGAAACTACTGTATGAAAGCTGGTATCAAGTGCCTTCATGCTACTTTTATCTCCCGTACTGCACCTTACTAAGAGGCCAGAGCATTGTATTTCTTGGAGCTACTAACACTTGGCAATGATGGGGCTTTTCTTAATAGCAATGAGTAACTCCAGTTAGGAGTGGTGAAGTTATTTCCCAGTTAAACATAATAGGGAAAGGACATAAATGCTTGCTGGTTGTACCTACTTCTACCTTACCTATTGGTGGTTTGGTGCGATGGCAGTCTTGTTTGGGAGTAGTCCTTTCTGACCAGTTGGAATATATATCGACTGTGCAAAGTCGATGTTTCCATTCGAGGGGGCAAATTGAATCTTAATGCAGCATTGAAATGTCTTCTGTTTATCTTATCCCAGGAAGAGTGAAGAGACAGTGGTGTTCAAAGCTAACTTGGCTAGATGTGCCATGCAAGATTGACAGTAGTTCCAGTGGTGGTTTTCCTTTCCTAGACAAATGGGGTAGGGAAGGGATACTTGGGGCAAGCCTGTTTAAACAAATGCTTTATTTAAATTGTTGCATTGTAGCCACTTACCCTGTAGGAAGATATATTTACATTTTAGCAGTTAATTGTTTTAAATAGAAAATGCTGGGTATGTGTTTGTGCTCACTCATGTCAGATGATTGAAAACAAAAAATCACCTGAGTGCTAGCTAACAAGTGAAGTGTTATTCATACTGAAGCTGCTATATATTAAACACTATAATGTATTGCAAATTAACAGACTGTTCTGTAAACTCACAACCAGATTTTGGATTTTACTAGAACTTAAGTTACAACTGTATAGTCAGTATTATAAATTCTAATTAGGGGAAGGTATATTTAAATCTATTTTTAAACGCAACACAACTTGCATCTGCTAGGTTTTAGAGGTTTATTTGTAGGTAATTCTGTTTAAATTATCTTAGATACCAATGCAAGAAAAATATCAATCTTAGCTGACTTACTGAAGACTTTAATTTTTCAGGTTTGTAGTTGTTAGGTAAAGATCACTTGTGCTAGATGGTGGTGCCAGCCAGTGGCCACATGCCAGAAGCCAAGCGTTTTGCTTGTGATTTTTGCCAAGTGGCTTTTGAGTCTCATGAACTGAACCTTCTTGCAGGGGGGTGAGTCTTGTCCCTTCGTTGCCCCAGTTCCTAGAAGACAAGACTTACTGATGGCATTCTGAGCAAACAGTGTCTGCTAGGCTTCCTGCTGTCCCTTCAGGTAGTGGGGGAAGGAATGGGAGTAGTGGAGACAAAGGAAGCTTCCTAGAAGGACCAAAAGAGAGCTAATGCTTAATAGTGGCAAATGAGAAATTCCAGCTCTAGGTGTGATAACTAAAACATAGTGAAACAGAATCTTGACAAGTTGCAAAGTGTACTGTGATTCTCACTCCCTTTGCTAAGGCCTTCAGTTTTAGAAAACTTCTAAATTGTTGAATCTTACTGAAATTAATGAAAAGGTGCAGGCAATCAAATGTAACGCATTACTGAAGCAGTATCCATAGAAAACGCTCCTTGAATATAAGTTCTTTAGCATTTTTCCTGTGTATAGTTAGAGTATATAAACTGGGGGAGGAGAAATACCTTAATCTAAATAATTGCTGGTATTTTACGCAATTTATTCTTCCATTTCTAATAATCTCGTTTAGGAAAACTAGTCTTACAAGAATGAATGTGTTTCATGCTGAGGAAAATACTTGAAAAATGTGTTAGGGAATAATGTAAACTGAACACCACAACAGGTCTGTCTTCAGTACTTTGCAAATGGTTACAACCTGTTCCCATTTTGCAGCATAACACATTCCCTTCAAAGTGGAAAAAATCAGTGGTATGACTTTTTAAAGATAACCTCTAACCCCTTGAAATAATTCTTAATCAGCTGCAAGGGTCAAGTAAGCTTCTATCTAAACTTTTTCTTGACTAATCACAAAGAACTCTGGAATTGCTTAAAAGTCTTTCAGGTAATCTAATGCTAGTGTAGACAGAGCTAGAGATGGTAGTACACAAAAACATTAGGCATAAAGAATCCTGTTAACTTACTGTTTTGTTCTTAAAACCCTTAAACCTTCTTATAAAAACCTTATTCTAAAATAAAATTATGGTTCTTCTACCATAGTTTTATAATGTAATACAAAACCATAAATTCTGTAGAACAGTAAATGGGCCAACTGACAAGTCAGGATGTTTTAATGTAAACAGTTATCACTGCTGTCTAGAACTGCTGCATTCTGCAGTTACCACTGAAGATTTGCAGTACCCCATTCTCTTCAGTATCTTGCATTTATCCTGATCATAGCAAACACGCAGTTCAATTTAACAAGTTGATTGTCAGGGTTTGTGGTGTGGGTTTGGGGGTAGTTTTGTATTATGGTTTTTTGTTTTGTTTAAAAGGTGAATCCTAGCTTTATTCTTCATCAAATTTCTTGTCAACTCTTAATCCCATTGGTTTTGTCCCACTTAATGCTTGACTTCAGATACTGCAGAGAAGAGTACAAAAAGCTATAACGTAGTAGCTGAAAGATTTAAAGTTTCTTCTCATCAGTAATCAACTACAAATATTCATGTAAGCCGGCAAAAGTTTCTGATCCTTAGAAGCTGTGAAATACCACTTGGCAAGTACTCTAGCTGGTACAGGGTGTTTCTTGAAGGCCTAAACTTTATGTGCATGAGCTACATATAAACTGTAGCTTCCAGGTTATCTTGGGAGGCAGCTTATCTGCTGTTAGCTGGACAGAAGTGTGCCAAAAACTAGATTTCAGTAACTGTCATGCTTTCTTAGAACAAAAATAAATAGCAGTCTGGGCCAACAATTGCTACCACTAACTTGCTCTTAGGTTCACCTATACACTGTGTGATGCTTGGAGGCCAAGACAGTGAAATGCTGCCATGGGTTCTTGAGCTAGTAGGTTCCAGTTTCAGCATGGTTATTCTTATAGTAAAATGCATTCTTTTCCACTCTACTATGTTCTCAAAAATTTTACTTTGCACACTTTTATATATTTACACAAAATAAAACACTGCAGTCTTGCTGTTGCTTGCTTCTGCATTTTTTTGTCTCTAAACTCTCTTATACTTTTGACACTGCTGGGGTGGTGGGAGGTGGATTTTTACACAAACCCAGACTGTTTCCCCCTACCCCAGCGAAGACAGTGATTATAAGTTAGGGAAATACTTAACACTTTCTAATACAGGTATGTATTCCCTTTGGTTTCTAACTTGCTAACACCTTCCTGTAATCTTTACTACAAGCTCCATTTGTGTATTCAGTGGCAGGAGAGCAAAGAATCCTTGGATGATCTATAACTCCTGCTGGGCGCCTGCTCCTCTCTGGTAACTAGAAAGAGTCAGACAGAGTGTGGCTCCATCTCCACCAGCACTTACTGTGCTGCTGCCACAAGCCCCGAGCAGGAGTGAAAGAGGGCCCTGAGGACACAATAGCTGCCCCTCTCACACTTACACCTGGCTCTGTTCTGGTTCCTGCAGCTGCACACCTATTAGTAGGTGGAATGTCTTCCATCTGGTTTCAGCCAGAGCAAACCTATACTTTTTAGATAAAGTTTAATTGACTGCAGGAATCTAGCTGGCCATTGGCTTCAAAACAGCCCTTTTGAGCTGGGTCTAGATGTTTCCAGTGCTACACAGAACTGTTCTGACTGCCAGCCCTCCTGAGGAGAGCACCAGCTGGAACAACATAGCCTGGTTGCCACTTTCTCTAAGTTAAAGCTGTGTCTCTTTGTACCTGGGCAAATTATAAAAAAATAATTTTTTTCTTACCTTTAAGATGAAACACAAGCTGACTTGAAATCTGTACAAGTTACAGTGAGTCTGAGACAGCCCTAGCAGCTGAGGTCCAGTTAAGAGTTACAAGTGATGTGGTTTTGTATTCCACCTTTAAGGTTGAGACTGCTTCCTCATAACAGAGCCAGCAGGCTGCTCTTTACAGCCAAAGCACCCACTGAACAGCTCTTACTGAGCATTAAGAAAGTTCACAATAAAATACAAAATATTAAGGGAATGATTTATTGAAACATGAATAAATAACAAGGATGGCACACACCTACATTTATTTCAGTGGGAAGTTAACAGTTAAGTACCTTGGAGAATGTCTGTACCCTCTCTAAAAGCTAGACCCCTCCATGTAACAGGGTCATGAGCCAGGGGAGGAGGCACTCCAGGGTGCTTCATCCTGTCAGAAGACATGCTGCTTCAGGAGTTGTTTTTTTCAAAGTGACCTTCAAGCTAGAGTATCCTTCTGGTATAATTATTTCTATCATTTTATGACAAGAAGTCAATCACTCTAAGAACTTTAAGCTACATACACAGTGGCTTCAGGTCACAGCAGATCCTTCCTTCCAGCATAAGTTTTGTTCAAACCTGGGTTTTCAGTACATCTCATGCCAAAACACACCTCTGGCACATGAAACCATCGGATTGTTACAGCAATCTCCAAAGAGGTTTTGATCACTTTATTTTTTAATTCAGCTTTACAATAAGAAAATCAGAAGAGGGGAAAAGTAACTCTTAAAAAAACCCTGCACTTAACTAAAAACAAGATTAAAATTGTTCTGGTAAAACAAATATTAAATTCTGTGATTACATTTTTATAGAGTAGAGCTTGTATGAAAAATGTTTTCCAAACTAGAAAAGATTTTCAGGAAGGACCAAAAATAACTTCCCTCAAATTATTTGTAATATGTAGTCCAGGTACAGAATGAGAGCACATCAACAATATAGTAAAATTTCTGAAGACTCAGATCTTAAACACAGATTATATTATGATGTAATTATAGCAAATGTATGTCTCTTAATTTTCTGTCAAATCTAATTTTAGTGCATTTCCCTCTTACAGAGATTTAGACAATTTATATATTAATTTATTTTAAAATAAAGTGTAAAGCATGCTTTAATCAAGCAAACTTCTCAAGGTTGTAACTCTATCTGTATATTGGTTAATAAATACTGGGGGGGGTGGGGGGGGGGTGTGGAAATCAGCACCAAACTTAGCTGAAAACCTTTGTTTTGAAAGGAAGCAGAAGGATAAGAGAGAAAGAAATACCAGAACTGATATTTTTCATAATGTGACTTGGGAAAAGTCCACAATAGATTAGGGCTAGATTGAATCTTATTTTAATTTGACATAAACTGACAACAGAAAACTTACAGTGCACAGAGCTTTTTCAATTCTTAGAGATATACTTACAGAGCTAGCTTTCATCTTATTTTAAAGCACCTTGTGCCTAAACTATGTATTTCAGTTAAAACAAGCTGTTGTCAACAAGAATATAATTATCAAAGTTAAAAATATAAGGTGCAGCCTCTTTAGATGGATCCCTTGTACCACACATGGTTTCCAAACTTGTATTTGACAGTCCCTCTGTTATTAATGGCTCTAATTTTCAAGACATACATCAATTCCTAAATCTCCTTTACAATCTTAAAGGGTAAGTGAAGGATTCAACCTCATTTCTGACCAATTTACATGGAAATTTGTCCCACACTCCTTTAGCAGCAAAAATAACCAGTTGAACTCTTCAGAGATATGCTGTATTTTTCTAACAGCTTAAGATGTATTGAATTCATATTTTATTAGTGCTTTCCTCTGATAATATATAACCCTGTGGAAAAACAGGCAGAGATGTTGTGACTGTAAAATTATTTCTGTATTAAAGTGACAGTTTTACACATTTTTCACCTATTCTTTCACAAAGATGATATTCTCTTAATCATCTGACATCAGCAAGACCAGTAATTACTAAAGGCCCATCCACAAGCACATTCCAAAATAATTGATGTTCATATGGTTCTGAGGATAGAATTATTAAATTTTTTTTTTGTAACCTAGGAGCTGTGAGTCATTCAAGTTTCAATAATGTTAGTCCTTAAATGTTTAGCTCAAAGGTAGTACAAAATATTACTATAATAGAAGGAACATGATCTCAGATTCTGAGATTCTATGAGAATTCAGAATTCCTTCACTTTCCAGGGCCATCTTCTCCTAGCAGTCTTTAAGCAGAGTCATGAATTCTCAGTTCAGTTTTCTAGAAGAGGAACCAAATAAATTAGTTTAATGTACCTTCACATATAAGATGATTCTTCATTTGTCTAAATAAACAAATCAATTAAGGTTACATGTGAATGACTTCTGAGCCATTAAAATACAACACTGCTTCAAGACACTTGAAAATTTGCCCTCTTAAGTTACAAAACAACCTGCAAGTTTACAGAACTGGCACAATTTACACCGAAGAGTACAAAATGTCACTAAGAATTCTGAACTGCAGATGAAATTCCTCTGAACAGGCCCTGACTACATCAGTCAGTGGTTTGCTTGGCTCACAGCAGAGCAACACTTACAAGCTGGACTCCCAGTGACTCCAGAAAATGTGCAGTCAGAATGTTCTAAAATAGTGAGTTGAATCTAAACAACTCAATTATTATTAAAAATATACATCTGATCTGGTTTCAGAGCCCTTAGGATTCAGGTTTTCAAGCTTTCTTCAGCGAAGGCTCCAATATGAGCACCCATATTTTCAGCATGAAGTTCCCTATAAAGGACTAAGATGGGTTAAGAGGCTCAGAAGAAGCCCTAAAGCAGCCGGCATGCTGTACAGCAGAGTGCTAAGAGTGAGCTGAGCTACCCCTTCCCAGGGACATGAGCTCAACACAAAACTGTTGGCCACAGAAGGCCGCCTCTCCACCAGTTCCATGGAATTTGCTACACTGTGCAAAAGAGTTGGAGTCATGGCTCCGCAGCTTCATGATGAGAAAACCTCACGTGGTAGCAGAGACTCCTGGTTTCTGCTCCAGGGCAGTTTATATATTTGAAAACCAAAAGTACATAGATATGGTCAATATATGCACTGTGTACAGCTGTTGCCTAAAAGCTGACACACCTTAACAGAGTACAAGCTGAAACTGGCAATGGGACAACAGAGAAGGACTTGTTTCACAATTCCATTTTCTCTCTGTACTTGATCAACTTCCTACCCATTGCTAAAGGAGATGGAACTCTGGATGGAAAGGTGGTGCAGAGGCAGATAGTCTTAAATTCTGGCTACAGGTAGATTTCTTCAGAAACAAAGAGGAAAGCTGAAGAACACAGACATTTCTTTAGTTGTTTCTGTTCTTGAAGTTCATCTCATCTTAATACAATCCATGAATAAATAAGTAAACAAAACAAGGACTATCTGGGGCTATGCTACCTGTGTGTCTCATGGAGACACTAGTATTACTGTTAGTAGACTGCGGTACAAATCCTGGCATCCAGAACTCAAAAAGAACTGTGGAGCAGTCAGGAAAGAGCCACCAGAATCATCTCAAGACTGGAAAACAACTTTAAAATGAGATTCCAGTTCCTCCATCTGTTTTATTTAAGCAAGAGATTAAGAGATGACCTGGTGATAGCAATAAAATACCCATGGAAAACACAGCACAGGCTCTTTGTCAAGTAGATAAAGATCTAGGAAAAGACAATGGATGAAAGCTGAAGCTAGACAAATTCAAACTAAAAATAATATACCATTTGTTTATTCATTTAAGCTCTGAATCATTACAACAGTATATTAGAAAAATTGCTAGAAAGGGTGCTTTTCTAAACACTGTTTTCTGACTGAACCTGTGAATTGATTGAGGGTGCTAGAGACGACAGAATAGATGATCAAAAAAGGTTTACAAGAACAGCATCCTGTTGAGGGAGAGAGAGAGAGAACATGGACATTCAAGAACTATTAGCTCAACAATACTGAAGTTCACAGGAGCTTCACATAAGATACTAAAAAAACTCTATTGATTTTTAAAAACGTTGTCCTTGCTGGTGAAATGGAAATGTCCGTTTACCAGTACAGAAAATAAGGCAAATGTGTATAACTGCGTAAAAGCCCTAGTAGTGACATCTCTAGTTTCATCAGACCGTGCAAGTAACATCAGTGCTGCTGACAGCACCGAGACAGGGTAACTCCCTGGAAGCCTTGTAGCCTCTGTGGGCATTGTATTGTTTATCATACCATGGGCTGGGCCCAGAGGGTGGAGATCAGTGACAGAAGTCTAGTTGGAGGCCAGTAATGAGCGGTGTGTGCCAGGGGTGGGCACTGGGTCCAGTCCTGTTTAACATCTTCGTTAATGATCTGGACAATGGGGCAGAGCGCACCCTCAGCACGTTGCAGATTACACAAAACTGGGAGGAGTGGCTGATATGCCAGAGGGTTGTGCTGCCATCCAGAGGGACCTGAACAGGATGGAAAGATGGGCTGACAGGAACCTCAGGAAGTACAGCAAGGGCAAGCGCCAAGTCCTGCCCCTGGGGAGGAACAACCCCAGGCACCAGAACATGCTAGGGGCCACCCCACTGGAAAGTAGCTTGGCAGAAAAGGACCTGGGGGTCCTGGTGGTCACCAGGGGGAACATGAGCCAGCAACATGCCCTTGCGGCAAAGGCGGCCAACGGTATTGCGGGCTGCATCATCCCTCCCAGGAGCTCGGGGGAGGTGATCCTTCCCCTCTACTCAGCACTGGAAAGGCCACACCTGGAGTGCTGGGTCCAGTTCTGGGTAAGAGAGAGACATGGACATACTGCAGAGAGTCCAGCGAAGGGCCATGAAGATGATTAAGGGACCAGAGAATCTCTCCCATGCAGAGAGATGAGCACTAGCACAGGTTGCCAGGGAGATTGTGGAGATACTCACAAGCCATGTGGGCATGGTCCTGGGCAACTGGCTCTAGGTGACCCTGACTGAAGAGGGGGGTTGGACCAGCTGGCCTCCAGAGCCCCCTTCCAACCTTAACCATTCTGTGTTTCTGTGATTTACTGTATGAGAGAAAACTATATCATGCAAACCATCAAACATAAAAAAGCTAGAACAATTTCAGCTAATTCTAGTAAGAACTACACATATGCAGATTCTCTGCAGACTGACAGGAAAAAACTTAAAAAGGTAAGAGCACACTAAGCTAACAAAGTCAGGTGTGAGGTTGATATAAGTAGGTAGCAACTAGAGAACATCCACTTGATCTGATGCTTAGAGAGTAAAGGTGAGATGAAAGTACAACTGTGCTTCATCTGAAGGAAGTTGAAGTTACAAAAATATCATAGTAAGGTGCTAGTAAATTTAAATAAGAAACAGGTGACAGATGGGACTCTGCAAAGGATTTGATAGGAAAAAAGTCTTCTCATGGCACAAGGGGACTAGGGAGTCTAGAAGCAGTGAAAATGGGTCAAGAGGATATTGGGAGTGAGGGGGTCAAAGAATGTCATGGAGACACTTCCAAGCTACGCAGCCTCACCCACCCATGTACGCTCACTGAAATTATTTACCCTGCATCACATTTCATGGATTTAACCTAAATTGCCACATATAAAGCTCAGCACATGTAAAATCAAATTAACCAATACTTCCTTACGCTGAGAAACTCTCAAGGCGCTCAAGGTCTCTTCCTAGAATTCCCAGCTAATGGAAAGCACTCCTATTAGCTTCCAGAATTTCCTGTTGTGCATTTGACTTGAGTTCTTGGGACTAAAACATGCACCTTCCTATGACAACCATATCAGGGACTCTACTGTACAAACTGCTTTAGCCTGGTATCTTCAGAGCTATGAGTCACCGATACATACAATGGAACATCAAGCAAGACGTGTCTTGAAAGAAAGAACTCAAGGAAACGGGATTTATCAGAGCAATTATTATCAAGTTCCCCATTTTGATACTGACCTGACGTTTCAGACACACTATCAAAGCCTTACTGAGAGCATACCCTTGCATTCTTCTTATGCATGAAGGTAGTATTTTATGTCCTGTCTAAATAACACAATATACTACATATTGGTTTAAACGGGTGAAATACAGTATATATATGCCCTATTGAATGCACATCTTTACCTTCGCTTTCTTTGAAGATACACATGTACCAACCACTGGGCAATAAACGGCCATACAATAGCAAAAGCTAAAATACCAGGAGAAATTTCAAAGGGCCACCATGATGGTTTCTAAGGAAAACAGAAAAAAATTCTAGTCAGCAATCTCTGTGGACATATTGAATACCACATGTATACTTCTCAATTACTTCAAATGCTACAGTATCAAAGTAGAAAATACTATTAAGGCCAGAAAGAAAAAATTAATCAAAATAACTTCTTCAGACACAGTTTATTTTTTATCTCCTAGTCAAGGGAGAGACAATATGAAAAGTACATACTATGAGCTAGATATAAAATATTCATCTCATCTTTTTCCACCATTCACACTGCTTTTTACAAATAGAATAAACAATATTTTACCTTGTCAGAGGAAGCAGGCTGATAATTTGACTGTAGTGTTGCAGATTTTGCCTTTAAATACAAACAAAGGCTAGTAAGTATAAAAAAAGAAACTGCAATTAGAATTTTTCTGCTTGACAAAATGAGAACACGAAGTTTTCCATCTTGTGAAGGCTTTGCAATCTGTATCTATGACAGTTTAAGGAACAGAACCACCCCCATGCAATCCCCCTTTCACCACTTAGTTTCCAACTTACCTCTCGTGTTTCCATTACTCTTTATAGCATTTTTATCACATCTCTGTGTGTTAAAACATAAATCAGTGTCACTGGACCTCTCTACAGTTTTTCAAGGCCCCTCTGCCCAACTTGTCATCGCAACTACCTCAACTCTGGTCCAGTCCCAGCAGTTGCAACCCAGAATAGAAATCCCAGCAGCTTAATTTGCATGATTACATGTTTCAGCACTAGTCTACACAAAGGCAAAAAGCATTGTTTTAGTCTGCCCTGAGCTATAGCTACAGGCATGTCTAACAGCATAAAGGAAAGAGAATACTCTGTTCCAAATCTTCCAGGCAATCCAGAAAATGAGAAGTACCAGAAACTTTTCAAGACTATTCCAATACGCTATTGTGCTTTCACAAAAACAAAGCAGTAAGTTTTCTCCGCCTTTCTTAATTTATGTAAGCATGAAACAGAAGCTTCTGTTTCTCTTTAGGTAAGGGTAGCAAGCACAGCATGAACCATTGGAGAAGAATCTTCTATTTCTTCATATACTGCTCAGGCAAAAAAAAAATAAATCCGTATCTAAATATCAGATTCTTGAATAGCTCTGACAGAGTGAAACCATGGTTTTAATAAATCCTTTTCCCTGGCTGCCTTAGATTTGGAATATGTGCATCCCATAGTATACTGCTTGTACAGCTGTCATTCTTAGGTAAATTAAAAAATATCAGCAAGTCAAACAAAACCAAACATTTTTAGCTTGCTGGTTCAACTATATTCACAGCATATTTTATTCTCCTGAATATACTGTATTTCCACTGAAACAGAAGGAAAAAGAAACCACTACAATAAATATCTACACTTGCTTAAGCCTTCTTTTGCCTATCTTGTATACATGAGGTGAAATTCCAAGAAAGTTGGATTACTTTGAGGGGAAAAAACGCTATGAAGAATCAGTCTTCTGCTAACTGAAAAATGGAAGTTCTACCTGCAAACATTTACCAGTCTGGAAGATAAACGTAATTTCTCACTTCCTTTGAAAATGCTTTGAGATCTACTGATGAAGAATTATCTGGGATCATGTATTACTAATATTAACTATGGAATCTCCATATAGTGACTGTGTAATGTGTATCAATAACTACAGCTAGGATTAGTTTGATCAGAAATCAGTAAAATAATATACAGTTAATTTCTAGGTCAAAATGCATGGTTTTGCCCTGAATTGTGTTCCTGAGAGTAGGTACCAATAAGAAATTTTAAGTTGGAATAAACTACAGAATATAACTGAAATATCTTCACAGTTTAAGAAACTATTGTCCAAAATTTTAATCTGAAAAAGCATAAAAACTATCCAAGGAAACTTAATAGCAAGTAATCAAATTACTTCAATGAATAATACCTGTGATGCTGTAACAGCCTCCAGCATATGCAGCCTCTGAAGGACATTCTGCATGTCTTCTTGCAACCGCATCAGCACTACTGCAATCTGCTCATTGAGGCTACCCCTGGGTCCTCTGTCTGATCCCCAGCGCTCTCCGTCCCCTCCACTACCCATCTGTCCACCTTGTGAGCCGTCTCCTAGAGGCTGAAGTCTATGCCCTATTTTGATGGAGAAAAAAAATACATAAAACACAGAATGAGCTACAAACTCTATTGAAAATGCTGGATTTTAACAGTTTGGTTTTCTCCCTCCTGAATGGAGTGGGGTACTCCTAATCATAGGCTATATTCAGACAGTTCAAAAGCACCAAGAGGTTACTGCAACATCATCTGAGATGTTTCCCTACAGTCTCAGTGTGACAGTATCATTCAAGGTCCTAGAACTGCATAAACATTTAGCAAAAAATTATTAATTCACATCCAGTCAAGTTCAGCAGTAAATTCTGCCCTAGTGAACAGAAAGTAAGATCTGTCTTATTATCAAGGGTAGGTGTGTTTTAAGTTTGGCACAGTCTCCATCTGGAAAACAAAGAACACCAGCATATAGTAATGAGAAAAAATAATTGCTTGAAACCTACAATACTCCTTTAAACCATATACAGCTAGCCTACCATGTTTCTGCCTGCAAGTAGCAAACATAAGTAAAACCGTAAGAGAGAGAAGCGGATGATTAAACTATAATACGTTCTTCATAATAGTTTTCAATATAAATGTTGTATTTAGATTTTCTTTTGCATTTTTGCATCTGCTTATATATAGGTGCCATAAAAAAGGCATGCTCTATATAAATAAAATACCTTCTGACTTTTTTTTTTTTAGTATGAGAAAAATAAACTTTATCCTTGACTTTACAGATCATACCACTGGAATAAGCAGCACCTACTTCTAATACATATTAGAAGTATTACGGAATTAAAAAGAGCTGAGGTCCAACATAAATTGAACATCTGGACTATTGTGTGATTAAGAATCATTAAGTTTTAAGAATCATAACAGATAGTATCAGAATCACTACAAGGTGTGGCTAACACTCCAATTATATAGAAAACAATGCGTCACTGATACCTTTCCAAGATGTTCCATGGTTTCAAGTAAGACACCACAGAGATATAAATGTGTATGCATTTAAAAAGAAATATGTAACTTGTAAAGAAACTCTTCTCACGCACAGACAGGTTTTGATGATTACATTTCTAAAAAGACAGGCGCCATAAACAGCAACTGGAGTTTAAGGTAAGCCAAAACAGAAGAATCCAACATGCTTAATACAAGCTCTCCATAGCACAAGAAAATCCTTTTGTAATACTTATTATGAATGAAATAGATACTCTGAAGACAAAACTGATTGCTACCAACTGTAATTAGGATTTTGTTATCTGTTTCTATTGTGAAGGACAGAAGCACCATATAGCATGACTATCTTACTGAACAATGTTGACAAGTGCTTCTCAGTAACTTAGGGTAATCAGGAGAGTGGGGAACACAAAAGCAGTGTCCACAGTACCTCTCCCTCTTCTGAAACTGTAGAAATCTGCTTTTTCTCCACCTTTCTTCTCCTTGTGAGGGCCCCCATTACTGGCTTTGCCATCTTCTCCGCCACACTTGACTTCGCCTTGTTCTTGAGCTGCTTCGTCTACAGTATTTCCAGGTTGGAGACTCCCATAAGTCATACAAACGTGCCTTGGAAAATCCGTATTTTCTAACAGAAGACTCTGATCTACATCCAAGAAATGGGATGAATGCTTTAAAGATCCTTTAGCTGATGTGATGATCTCCAAGGGCTACAAATTAACATTAGCAAGTAATTAAATTCTGTAAAACATGACAATTAACCAATAAAAAGGAAGAAGCATCATCTCTACTTTAAGAAAATAGTTTGCCCAGAATTAAGACTTTTCTTTTAACAGGAGCAGTTGTTTTCCTGTAGAATGTGCTTACTACTGTCTAAATGTCCCTTTTGGACTGATAAGGCATTGGAGGCAAATATTCTCAAAACAGTGATACCACTTGGAATTACTTTAGACATTTCCAACATACCGTAATACTCAGTAACCACTAATATAGAACATTAAGATCTGAAAATATTCAGTTTTTCCTTGTAAAACTGCTTTGCTTCCTAGACAGTGAAGTGGTATCCTGACGTGGATTCATGAGCCACATTGTCAAAAGTCACGTGCTATTAGCAACCCTGAGTAGGCAGCGTTTACACTCATGGCAAAGAGACCACGTTGCTTATTATGAACCTGTTCAAAACAGCTTGCCTGCATGCTGTACCTCTCACTAAACAAAAGAAAGGCATAGTATTCTATTGAATCCTTATTCAAAATCAGTGGTACTGCAGGTAGATATTAAAAATAGATGACATACGTGTTGATCAGGTCACAATTACATGTTCTCAATAGGACTGCCTTAAGGTGGTTCAAGCAACCCTTTGTTCAGTGCAAGGACAAGCACTTGCACACCTATACGCTGAAGCAGACTGGGGACCTCAGCTAGCTGAAAAATAACTCCATGAAAAAGCCAAAATAACCAAAGGGGCAAAGAAATGGAAACTGCTGCTAAAATTCCATTTGTCAAATAGCGGTTCATAAACCTGTTTCAGCAGAACTGAAGGACAGAGTGTTTGCTACATCTTTTCCAATAAAAAGCTGTAATGCAATTATTTAAATGAACCTCTTCTAGTTTGAATTGATCCATCTGTAGTTCTACTTGTATATTTATTTACATATATCTGAACATTTGTTATTTTGTTCAAAACTAGAACTCTTTTCATGCAGCTTGGGAAATTCTGACAAATTATCCACCACTTCAATTAAAGAATCTCAAAACAAGCTTGAACAACACACAAGATAGTTGGGAAATCACCTAGCTAAGAGAGCTTGCGGGACTTTACCAAATCACCTTTCCAAACATGCTTCATTACTGGGTAAAATTTTGATTTGTTAAAAGGAATTCTCTAGATCCTCAGGAAACAGCTGGACAAGAGAATGATGCAATATTAGAGTGTTACTGGTCTTTCTGATCCCATGCATCATTCATATATTCCTCCCCAGAATCAGGAAACTAGGTGTTTGAGTAGAAGCTATGAAGTCCACACTTAAACTGGGTCCAATCCACTAAGTCAGCTAAGACTACAGTTAATACAATGAGCAGGAGCACAAACTGCCAAAACTAAGCCTGTACAGTTGGTGCCCACCTTTCATATGAAAAGTCAGAGATGTACATCACAGTTGAAGAGAGTGCAAGAGAACCCAGAAATCACTGTCATCTCCTACTTCTTTAGACCTAGGCCGCTTTCAGGCACTGGCCTACAGGCCACCTGCTAAGGCTTACTCTTTATTCTAAGAAACAAATGCAGGATTCATCAGGCCAGAAAAAGACCACGCAAAAAGCTCATTGTTACAAAGACACTCCCTGCTTAGAGGTAACTGAATTCTGGTCCCTATACATTATGAGACCCTAAATTCATTTGTGGAACACAGCCGTTAGTTTCTTTGTACTGTTGTTTTTGACAGTAGTTTCTTTGTAGTCTTGGTTTTGATACCTTCCCCTCACATAACTTTTCTGAGGGCAAATATTTCAAGGCTTTCAGATGAGTAGTAACTAAGTTGTAGAAGACTGACAATAAAAAGGAATGAAAATCGATAGTCCAAACAGGAGAAAGTTATGCATGAGCTACTTCATTCACCTCTGCATGTCCAGGTTCACCTGACAGATAGGAACCTATTTAAAAATAAGCATACCAGTTTCAAAATACACCTAGGAATACTAAGCCCCTACCTCTTCTAGTCCAAGCTGCTCCATAGAGTCACAATAAACTTCACTGTCTGAATCACTGGTTAAGTGCTGAGCTGCTGAGACCTCTTCAGTATTCTCTTCATTTGCACCTGTATGGAGAGGAGATATGCACACATGCTTTGTAAATGTGAGCCAATCCTGCCAAAGAGTAAAGCAATGAGTTAAAATGTCTAGGTGAGCTTCAACTCATACTCCTTTTATCTACAACTGTCATCCTAAAGTTAGATTCTGAATAAAGAGGTTATATTAACATAGGAATTAGATAAAACTTTTAATAATGGGAAAACTATAACTCATAGTGGCATTTCTGCATTATAAGTTGATAATTTTACCTTGTTCATTCCACTCTCCTTCCCAAGCTCAGTATAAAGCAGTTTTGTCTAAGTTATCTGTTAGTTTTAAAATTATATATTTAGATTCAACAAACTGGCATTTATAATATTTTCAGCCTTTGAGGATGACAAATAAGACATTAGTGATTTTGATTTCACTACGAATTAGCTTTCAAAGGCAAATAATATTTGCATACGTAGTATAATGATTTTAAAAGAAAACAATTGCATTTCTGTGGCTTTGGGTCTCTGTTTCTGAATTCATCTCTCTGTAGGAGATCCTAAAAGAAAGCCTTATTTTAAACTGGTATTAAATTTGATTTTTTTGGGAGTATTCTTTCTTCAAGTTTCTAGAACTGAAAGACACCATTGCTAGTCTCTGAATCCCAGGATTAAGCTTTCAAGAAAATAGTATTTTCCATGAAAAACCATGTGCAAATGAAAGCACGGGCTTGCAAGATCAGTACCTTGGTGAGCACTGTTATTAGCTATTTCTAGGCTTGGCTCCATTTTCTTTATTTCTTCCTCCCGGTTCAAGCCATTCAGGGCAGATTTGGTCTGGATGCCATTCTGCATATCTGGGATAAAGCCGTCCTTGTAACAGCCATTAGTAACAATACTTTCCAAATCCTTAGCAACTTCTGATTCTGGTTTCCCATTCTTATAGTCTGTAAAAGAACAAGAAAACCTTGCAAATAGAAAGCTATGCACCTAATAGCTCAAAATATATTTCTTCAAATAGCTAACTTTCTAATGGACTGTATGTATAATGGATCTGCAGAACAAAAGATATAAATGCTTCTAGATTCACATTTGCAGGGATTGTTCTGTTCTTGTAAAAAGTGTAAATATAAAATTCAATTTGCATAAAGAGCAGATAATATTTAAAACATAAGTAAGCAAATCCAAAGCAGGTCTCTGACAAATTACATAATAATCCTAATGTCCTTGGAGGAAAAAACCTGTATAGAATTCTAAATATGTAATTTCATTTGGGTTTCACTTGATGCTGTTCTTTCTCAAAACTCTTCATGAACCCCCTAAATGAAACTCACTGAAAGTTCTGTTTTATTTTCTCTGAAGAAAAAAAAAGTGATTTTCAATTCTAATGTTACAGTCAACATAGCCATTCACAGCTCTTACAAACAGCACTGGCAACAAAAACCAAAACAATACAGAGTACAGACTTTTAGCTAACCTACCGACAGAACTTTCTATCCGAGTCAAAAATTGTATGACATAGCTCACAAATTTGTACTAGTTCTAGATCTTATAACCCAGGTTGAGATACTGCCACTTTTGTGTATTTGCATCTAATTCTCCTGAAGAAGTACAGCATTCATGATCCTTTGGGATTTTCTGCCACTTAGGTGGTTAAGAATAAGTTTGGAAGAGACAGTGGTCCAAGGGCAGAAAACATACCCTTTCCATTCAGCTGCAGTTCTTTTTCTTCCTCTTCACGAAGCCCTTCCTCTTCTGATTCTGCGCCGCTATCACTACTTTCAGCTTTTCCATTCACAGCTTTTATATTTGAAGTGGAATTCATGACATTACTAAGGTCTAAGAAAAAATTCAAAGAAGAAAAAAAGGATGTATTTTAAAAGAAACAAACATACCCCCCCCCCAACTATTAGTCATAGTTCTACAAAAGTATTTCCATATTACAAGATGTACCAAATAATGCCAGCTTTATTTCTGTAAGCTCTTCCTTAACTGGTTTAATGTTTCTCTTTTGTGGCTCACCACAGAGTGCCTGACTGGTGAAGAGATTCTCAATGATTCTGAGGAAGCTGACTAGAAAGAGCCAGCAGGCCACTTTCACTACCAAGTCTCAGACCAAGACTATTACCCATATTTATGGTATAGCTGCAGTAACACTGTATCTAGGACCAATGCGGCCATGTTCTTTTAAACCCAGAAGCCAGCATTTCTATAGAAGTTCCCTTTTGGGCCGAAATGCTTCAAAATTGCTCTCAACAAAAAGGCAAACTTTAAAACATTCTATTCAATTATGTGAGCAACAGGCTTCTCACATAAGAAGGTAAATGCAATATTCCATGCATCTTCTCCTGCAGTGATTTAAGCAGATGCAAAATGTGGTAAGAAGACTCAAGTTTATAAAGATCTTTATCTGGTAAAGGTCATACGGAAATAAATTCTCTGATTTCAGTGAAAAAGATGATGAAATAAATACACTGAGCATTTGCTTGCATGTCTAATTACATAATTTTTTTTAAAAAAAATCTTGAAATAGACAAAGTAACTGCTAAACCCTTACTTTCCACATCTTTGATCACTCCAAGGATCACAAACAATTTACTCTGACCGTACAAAGAACTGCAAGGTAAAGATTCTTTAAAAATGTGGAGAATTTAAGAGACAATTCTACCACCTCTTGTAAAAAAGATATAGTTAAATACACTCTGATGATAACTTAAGCCTCCTATGTTAGAACACAGTGATTAAGGTACAAAGAGGGGACAGTTTCTGTGAGACACTTGCACATTTTACATGTTGAATCCAAGGCTGAAGTCTGGTTTAATTGTCACCACGGTATTCCATTTGCATAATTTCTATGTTCCCTTGTCAGAACCTTGAAAGATTAATTCTTATGTTTAGGCCTAACATTAAACAGCAAAATAATATCCAATTATACTGAAGTTGCCAAACCAGATCCACTACTTTCTTCACTGTGTGGTAATTTAGAGCTAAGTGTTTTGTGCTTTAATCTTGCAATGAAGAGCCTTCCCACATTCCTCTAGTTTCAAAACTTATACATAGTGCTTTAAAAAAAAAAAAAAAAAAGGCAAAACAACTTAATTTCTTGTATAGAAATAATGAATATGTTAAATATCCTTCACCTTAGTTTTATGCAAGGTAACGTTTCTGCAGGCACCCTGCATCACTGTTTTGGATTGATTTAATCCAACCTTTTATATGAAGATTTAAAAAAAAAAACCCAACATTTTATTGTAAAAAGAGAACTGGAAAAGCTATTGTCTGTCTTGCAGACTACAAGAATATAAGTGATCACATGCTCATTTTCTCCTCACTGAAGAACACTTATTTGCAAGGAAATTTGTTTCATGAAAGAAAAACCCCAACATATTCCCAGTTTATTTCTCATACACATGTTTCATTTATTGTGAAACCTAATTCTCAAGATGTTTTTCTGAGAAGCAGCAGTGTGAGGAGGATAAGGTAGCAGTGAAGTCCTCACAGCTTGATCATCAAGCACAGACACAGCTCCCTTGGCATGGTAAGGCAGGCATCACCCCTCCCTTTGAAACAAAAAGGGGGTGGGGGCACAATCATCCATGTGTCCTACCCAGTCGTGGGAGTAAACAGGAAAGACAAGACTAAGAGGAACATTTAGCTGTGAAGGAAGGCAAATTAAAACTGTAAAGCTTCTCACCTTACCAAAGATATTGTAAAAAGCCCCAGCTATCCCATAAGCTTTTTCCTTAAGATTTACTTTTTTCTTTTTGAGGGGAAGGTCTTTGAATATTCAAGCATCTTCTCTCTTCACTTAATTTCAGTAAGGAAAGTATTCATTTGGGGAAACTTAAGTGATATATCACATAATTTTAAATAAAGAGGTGAAACTGAAAGTATCAACAGTAACAGATTTGTGGTATCATGCCACGGGACACCTGAATAACTGAAATCCATCAGGATCGCATTTCTTCCACAAAGTCATTCTTTGCAACAGTGCTCCTAAAGACCATAACGAGGCATTGCTTTGATGCCGACTCTGAAGAACATAGCACTTTATACTTTTGGCCACTTGAAATACCGTGCTTAATTGTGTACTCTTCCTCAGAACCCTTACCCTGCTATCTTCAGGTCCATTCCCAAATGCTTTTACTACATGATAAAACCACAGTTTGCTGCTGTCCTCCTTGTCACTCGGAGTATCTGCTAAGAAACCAGCAACAATGACTAATACTGACTAATTTAGTCAAAGACTAAACAGAGCCAACTAGCAGTGACTTCTACAGTCCCTGTTGGTAGGTTACTTCCTAAGAAATGTGTATTTTAATATGAATTACAAGAGCCAAGCAAGCTTTTAAAACTTTATTTGTTTCGTGCTAATCCCATCCACCCACCCCCCCATCCCTTTACTCTTTCTGTCTACCCACTTCAATTTACAGGCAAAATGTTAGTAGCTTTCTCTGTTTTCCTTGTTTGAATACTAGAGAACCCCCTCTTGGTTTATTATTTTCATCTCACTGCCTACAACACCAAACTGTGAGATTTGTGACAGAGCTTTCTAAATAAAGCTGTACTGCTCTGTAGCTGTACAAGGAGTTATATTCTACTGTAAAAGCCTGGATTGGGGGGGGGGTTTAATTCTATATAGTAAGAGCTGTGTAACAGTAACAACATGCAAACAGAAGGAAGAAGTATTTAACAAAAAGACAATAGCAAGATGAAAAGGATGTGAACAGACACAGAGCCCCTCTACAAGCCTTCAGTAGATGTTTAGTTTCTTGTGTTAGCTCTATTAAGACACTTCCTAAGAGCAATTCTAAATATATTTTTTTAAAAGCAGCACTGCAGTTCTTCTCAATGACCCGTATAACAGGGCCAAGTTTCTCAAAAATATGTATCTGATTTCCAACTCTGCACATATTTCAAGGCATTTTTGTTACCCAGATGGGAGTTAGGAGCTTAAATGCCTCTGTGGACCTGCCCCAGCTCAAGGGTCATTTTACAAAGAAAACCTAGCCTAGCAGGTTTTTCTCAAATGCCTTGTATTTTTGGTTTCCTGAACAGGCACATAATTCTTATACAAAATTAACATGCACTGCTGGAGCTGTACTGATGGTTGGCTCAGCACAACACAGTATCCAAACACAAGTCCTACTGCCTCTCATTCTTTGCGAATACCAGCGATCAGGAAACAGTCTGCAACAGCAGGTGAAACACCACATAAAACATTTAACTAGCTGTGTATGCCCTCATCATTTAATAAAAATTATGTGCTTTTGTAAAATACCATAACTTTACTATCCACTCAACAGCGGCAAAATCTTAGCCCCCAAAAGATTGTATCACCTTATATAGGGTCTCTCTGCACTCCTACATTTAAGTAGACGTGAGCTCTGTCAAATTTTTTAAGTCTCAAGAGACCTATATACTGTACAAAATTGTTTTGATAATCAGGTAACTAGAATTCTTTTCTTGCCATCACAACCTGGTTTCATGCTTGTTACCGATCCAAGTAGGCTCCCTGCTTCAATTCCAAGTTTATGCAACCACATTCTGCCATTTCCAATACACCTAGTTACACAAATCTCCACCTCCTTTTTGAAACTGATGTATCCCAATACTGCAAGGAGTTCATTGCAAGGAGTGATTGCAGTGAGAAAGGAGGGGTACATGCAAGCATCTGGTAGCAATAAGCTCTTCAGCTAGAACAAGAGTTTCTATACCCTCATTTCCTTCCATTCTTTTTAATATAGTACACTACAAAGAAAACTTCCAGGGGCCCAGCCTGCTCTGTAACATCTGTTCTACAGTACTCAAATGAGCTGCCATCACAAATAAAAAGATATTTTAGAAAAGTCTGTCAAAAATAGAGACAGAATAATATAAAATTCCTTACTTTACTACTGGTTTATCACTTTTAATTTTAAGTACATTAAGTGTAAGTTCTCTGAAAAATGTATTCCCTAAGCACACAGAGAGTGGCAGCCAGGTCTTCCTCGATAGTTTTCCTTTTTTTATTGTTTTATTGTTTAGTCTTCCTAAACAGAGAAAAAAAAGCCTCTTCTTTTTTTCTTTTAATATAGTCCAGAAGACTACAGTCTTGTTTTCTCAGCACTCCTCTCTGCTCATGTGCTTTTCAAGCTGTTACAAAGAGATGTCACTGCATTTCAAAAAACAATTTAATCAACAATATCCATGTCTTTACCATTTATAAACATCAAAACAATAGTTTGTGGATAAGAACGAACACAGACAATAGCAGCTTCTTAGACATTTATATTAACTTCCAAGTATGGTATTCAAGATTACTGACTAGTCATCCTGGACCTTTACACTTTTCAGTATCTATAGTTTCTCACCTCCATCCATATCATCAGTAGCAGTTCCCTTGAATTTTCAGCATACTTTCCATATAAACAAGGTTTTGGGTCAACTTAAATACATTTCCCTCCTCCCTGTCACTCCCAGCCTTCTGCCAGTAGAGACAACCTGCCTGGGATTTCCTGAGAGCACAAGCCCAGGGAGAACAGCAGCTGCCCCACAGACATTCCCAGCACTGGCAAGTAGTTCCACGAAGGCCATGGGACATCCAGACTACAGGGCCACCAAGCACATGCAGCTCAGTTAAATGGTGCGTGTGCAGCAGGACCAATGGAGCCAGGCTTTGCCAACTTAGTGTCAACACCTTAGCCAACAATCACGTGTGAGAATGAGTACGAAGAATAGCTGCTTCTTAGATATTTACAGTAGCCTGCAAGAAAAGTAAGATGATTCCAGGATCCAGGGTGTCCCCATGTCTGGTACTATTTCCTTCTGGGAGAACAAGCAGGACTTGCTAAGCTCTCTTCTGTGTGGAAGAGATAGTCAATACTTGGAACTTTTACTTGTGTGGCAAGTAGAGAGGAGCATTACACTCTTGAGATTTGTCCCAGAAAATACAAAACATGAACATAGAGAACTCAGAACCCCATAAAGAAAACTATGCTTGAAAGCAACAGAAAACCATATTGCTGAGTCACCTATAGTCCAGAAACTCTGGTCTGAATCAAAAATTGTTTTGCCCTGTACATGAAAAAAACCAAACAGAAAAGAACATTAAAATTATATTCTCCTGCCACCTACTCCAAGCCTACCAGTTGAACAGCTTTTTACAATGCCCATATTAAACACAGCCTCACAGATAACACAGATGGCTTTTCCATGTATCTTAGAGGCTATGATTAAAGTAACTATTTTTGCTATAACAACATTATGCATGAAACAGCAGCCCATGCTCACTGGGCACTCTTCTGAGAGCAATCAAGATACGACTACCTACATCTATTCTTCCACAGCCTCCCGTACCTCTGTCTACTACTACTTCTTTGCAGCTTGTCTTTGTAGCAGAGAGCTGTGAGAAATATGGGTTTCAGTTCTCTCATCACAAGATCTTAACTACGAGTGAGATCTCTAAAATGTAAGACACCAACATTTTATAGCAAGTGGGTACAGCTGGATTCTCAAAACCTGAGGAGCTTTTGACAACTTATTTTCCCTTTTGAAGGGAACCGTTGTCTGGCTGGAAGAAAAAAATCCAGGTCCAATGACCAGTTACGCACAAAAACTGTTACTGTTGACTCAATCCAGCACAAAACAGAATACAGACAGGTGCTTTTTTTTAATGGAAAAAAGCTTCTCTTCACTCCTCCACTTTTTCAATAAAATTGGAAGAAACAATTTTTATTCTTGCATTTTCACATTTGGATACTCTTACTCACCCTGTGGTGATATATTCTTTAGGACTTTGCATGAGAGGAGCTGTCCATATCCTCAGGCTTGAGCTATATTGATGCTCTGCCCTAATTTCCAACATTGTTACACAGCACTGGCATAAAACCATCAGTTTGAAGTCAAATCACAAAGTAGGCTCAGATTTGAATTGGTAAGCCTGAAGCAGGTATATATTACAACAGGGCAAGCCACAGCTTGTTGAGACACTGATCCACATCTCATTGAGACTCTCCACTGACTTTGGCAGTTGCTGGCCCAGCCCTTAATCCTATAATAGCCCTACCCTGCAGCAAATGCTGCAGAGAATGTTCTGGATGCTTCTGGAGGTAAGCTGAGATATTAACAAAAATATTTGTACAGTAAATTTCACACTAGCCTCCCTGAATATAATCTGTAACCTTGATTATAGCTGTTAGCTTACCGTTGTAAACTAGAAGAGGTTTAAAGGATGGAGTTTTAAAAACCTCTCCCACCCACCCACCAGCTCCTCCGACCCCATGCTTCCCTTGACTTAATGCACCTCCTAGCTGTGGTGCTGCCACCCATTCAACATAGCCTACTAAAGCACAGCAATTTCAGAGTAACAAGGATTCCAGCTCTTTTGCCCCTTCTTACAAAGCACGAAGCCACTGAGTTCCTTAAAAATCCTAGTGAGGGAAAGAGAAGGAAGGAAATCAGTTTAGCAAGTATATTTGAAGTCAAACAGAAATGAAAAAGTGAGCTTATGAAGCAAACAGAGGGTGTTTCACAAAAGAGGCCCACACACAAGCAGGAAGAGCGTGCCACCAAATGCTCCATTATAAAGCAAAGATGTTGAAAATAACATGAGAAACAATTTGAGAAGAAAAAACTATTTGAGTAGATAAACTAATCATATGCAATCTACAGAAGCACAGCTGGAAAATATATTGCATTTTAAGAGCAAGAAGAAGTGTTTCTACCTGGAAAGTGATAATTAAGAACAGACTCACTTTTTTCAAGTGCAATCCTCCCAAGCTTATATATGTCCTGTACTAACTACTGCCTTTGAAGTATAAGTGTTTACATGTATTTGCTTGTTCCAAAAGCACACAGAGCTCAGTGAGTATCATCTTTTAAACCTATATCCAATGCAGGAAGACACTGAGCAAAGTGTTAAAAACAGCTGTACCTGCCTGTGAGCCAGGCCAACTTCTGCCATTCACACAAACTGCTACTGAAGTAGTGCCCGGTACGGGCTCCTGGCACAAACATGCTACAGTGCAACCAGCAGTGCCCAAAGCCAGTGTATGCAGCAGTATGAGTCATCTTCCTTCAACAGGGCTTTATCTGGTGCAACTGCAGCACAGCTGGGAGGAAAGTTTTCCAGAGAGAAACACCCATTCGGATGACAAAGTTCAGGAGTATTACAATGCTGAAACTTTCCACAGCCTCTGCAGTGCATAACTTGTCATTACTGGAGGCAACATTTAGTCTTCACAAAGGCTTACAAAGAGTACTATTACTCAGCATAAAGGCAAAGGGTCATCTTTATTTAGTAGGATTTTAAAACAGATTAAATGCCTTGTCACAAAGCAGAAAGAGTACACAGGAAAATTCTGCTGAAGAACTTGTGAACAATCTCCAGATACTTTGCTTAGTTGTTGAGATAACTTAGTGCAGGCCTGTCAGGTAAGGATTTTCTTGTCTCCCTTTGGATTTACTCACATTCAGAAAAAACATCCACAAACATTCTCAAGGAAACATTCAGAAGGATGAGTTGGCTCTGAAACTCTTGGTATTTTTCATCCAGCATCAGATCAGTAGGGCGCCAATTCTAGCCCACCTTTGGCTTCTTCAGGTATAACCATAAGAAGAAAGGTTGAATACCCATTCTGAAAATTTCAAATTCACTGAGCAATGGTATTTTGAAGCTTGTCTTTTTAGTGTTGGCTTGGACATCAGATTTCTTCTGCATTTATTAGCAAGTGCAAAAAAGTTAAAAGGTTGCTCTTCTAAAGCAATCCCCTACCTTACCAGACAGTCCTCCCTCTGCTCTTCAGCTGTCATAAACAAAAGGGTCCTGCTGTAACACTGCAAAAGTTACCTATTCTCTTCTGCAGCGCTATGACAGGTAAGAGCCCACTTTCTTCTTTGATGTCTAGTATTTTATATACCTGAAAGTAATTTGTCAGTAATTTTCTCTGTAAAGAAGTGCTTCATACCTGTCAGAGACTACTGACAACTTTTCAGAGAACCTAAACTTCTCACACAGCTGCAGGATGAGGTTTCAAAACACAACCCAGGTTACATGCTTTTGAAATACCCCTCAGATTTGCTCAGCCTATCAGAGGGAATTCTCTATTCTCCTTTCTTTAACAACACATCCAGGTCTGGATATTTGTAACCCATGAATCCAGCATGTCTGTCCTAGTTGTCTAGTAGATGTTACAAGTCATTTTAATGGTGGCATGTGAGGCTTCAGTGTTCTTTATCAAGGAGAGCCACAAGCTCTATTGATTCAGGAAGACAGTATTTCAATGGTTTGTATTCAATATTTTCAATGAAACCACAAGGAGTCAGACATTCAATTTTAAAAGGATACACTTGTCTGTTGAGGCCAATCTGCTAGACATGATACACCAGCCATAGCTGATGTACACTAAACTTCCAGACAATCTCTTCCATTAATTCAAGAATACTGTTGATTTTGAGGAAGTGGCATGCAATTCTTAAACAATTAGATAATCATCTTCATACAGATTAAAATCTGATGAGAGAAGAATGGAAGGCAAACTCAAAGCAGAATGGGACAGAAGATGGGAGGGGTACAGTATGAAATAAGAGACTCAAGAGAAGTGTCCCAATTTCCAGAACATAGGAATTGCCTGTCCATGAAAAAACACCTTCCACAACAGAAGCTACAGAGAGTAGGCGTTTGGGGGCAAGGGAAGAAACGGGACTAGAGGAACTAACACAATCAATACATTAACAGTATTGTCACCAATGTCTAGACCATCTCAAACACAGACTTGGGCAGATTGATTCTATTCTTTAGTGTGTGTCTGGAAGACTGAAGGTACATACTTCTGTGAAATATTTTTGAAACCTGCACTGTAAACAATAATAATTATTACCAGCTTAACTTTTAATCTGTAAAGTGGTAAGAGAGCTCAAGAAAGGGTTTCAAAATCTTAAATGCAATGATAAAGTTATAACATACAATGGACTTTGTGAAAATTCTGTCTTAATTCATGGTGGCACAATTAGATGTTGCAGCTTTATGCCACATGAATGATGACATATTACCAGATTCATTGCAACACTAACACAACAAGATAAAGCTGAAATTTGCTGTTCTGTTTTACCTACACTGCCTTACGTTTAAGCTGCCTCTTTAAAAGACAAGTATGCAAAATTTGTTATTGAAACAGGTATTGTTTAACTTCCAAGATTCTCTGTTTGCCTAGCTAAGTCACTTTTTTAAGAAGTGGCTTTTGGCACTGTGCCACAGACATGAAGTCCAACTAAATCCTTATTACACAGATCACTGACCTGAATCTACTGATACTCTTATAATCTCACCTGTCAATCCAGCTGTCAGGCAAGCTCATTAAATCCCAGACATGAAGCAAACACAATTTTAGTTGAGAAAAAAAAGTCACGCAGCTTTCAAAATGGCCATTTAAAAACTTCTACCATTACCTTTCCTCAAAAGTAGTGAAAAACTGTTTCTGTTTCTCTGAGACTTGATAACAAAACCAAAACTATGTCCCTTTAGGGGGTGGGGGGGGAGCCACACACAAACGGCGATTTAACCAGCTGACTCCTACTTCTCAAACACATTAAACCAATTCATTTGTGCAATGGTTTCTTTTTTAAAAACCGTTTCAAAAATTGAAATGCAACAGAGCAAAACTTAACTGTAATTTTAAGACAGATTTAAAACAACTGTAAGCCTTATATTACAACCTTATGAACACATTACCTGTAACATAATAACTGTTATTATCAAGACAGTCTCACAATGGTATTGCTAAATAAAAATCACCACACTGATTTTTATGCAGCTATGACACCACTAGGTTTGCCACTTGTCAGAGATTTAAAATGGTAAACAGATATTCCTCTCACGAACTTGATCTTCAGAAAACTTAACTTGAAAGTTTCACAAACCCATCTTAGATTCTGTATGTATTAGGGAAATAATGATTTTAAAAGCATGGATTTTGATTGTGGATTTTTTTTTTATTTTAGATCAGATAACAGAGCTGGATTACCAGTTCTGCATGCAGTTTGATAATCCACAGCTACATCAGGA
The DNA here is from genome assembly GCF_047716275.1 of Strix uralensis. NCBI lineage: Eukaryota > Metazoa > Chordata > Aves > Strigiformes > Strigidae > Strix > Strix uralensis. The sequence continues at coordinate 53,428,213 of NC_133972.1, read as the reverse complement.
TGTAGCAGTACGCATTTCAAATAGTTGTTACTTTTATTAATGGAAAGGCAGAAACTAGATCTGGTTGGGGGAGTTGTTTGTTTTAAATACTCTCCTTTTTTCAGGAAGATGCTTCCTTCAGCAGCTCAAACAAACTATGGACAAGAACTAAAAATGCAGCTTCCTGGGTCTAACTGTTTTGTACCTCAAAAGCAAAATAAAATAAAATCCAGCCTAATGAGGTGGCAAGCCCAGAAGTCACAAGTGTTAGCAGGAAGTTACTACAGCACCAAAACAATGGAAAAGATGGACTTACACATAATTTATTATTCCTACCTTCCAAATACTTAGAGACTTTCTCCATTCGAACTGCCATATGGTAAAGAGAATGAACAGAAAGATGCAATGTTTAGCTTTAAAATCATTTACAGAAAACAAGCCCCAAAAAATCTGGAGTTGTGATTATTAGTAGTACAAAGGAAGTTATTTGTCCGAACCTGAGGTTAGGTCAGATCCTCTGTTCTTTTTATCTTCTACTATTTCATAGAACGGGCCTATTACTTGTAGTAGTTCTTCAACTTTGTCCGTCACTGGCATACTCTCAAGAATCTGCACAAGTCCAAAATATGAAGTATCTTATGAAACAGCATTTCAATGATTCATTCATTTCAATCGATTTTAGAAACTGCTGGTCATTGTAAAACTGAGTAACATTTCACTAAGTCACTTAACACATTATTCTGATATTTAAATTTTTTTCCATTAAATGAAAACATAAACCTAATTTACCAAACAAGAATCTTAACTAGCTGTATTACCTTTTTTTAGGTGAAGAGAAGATGGGAGAGCTAATGCATTTGTCACCTCTAAAGGACCACCTCAGCACAGTATTAGTAGACCTTGGAATCCATTATTTCAGCAATTTCAAACCAAACCAACTCAAAATTCAACAGGCTACTCTTAAGTGATAGAATTTATTTTATAGACAAGTCTTCCCACAGAGAAAATGAAACTGAAAGACTTTTTTCTTAGAGGATTCTTCATATTTGTCAAACCCTGCCATCTTCAGTAGAATGTAAGAAGCAAAAGTGCCCTAGTGGGTCCATCTAGACCCAAACCACAAAATGGACAAAATACAGCAAAACTGGGACAGTGCAAAGACATACTTAGCAGAGCAAACTAGAACCAAATTCTGCTCTTGAAGTCATTTGGAGCTCTTCCTTTGATAAAAATGTCTTAGTTTTAAATTACAAAACCAGTACCTTTGATAGGAATGCAAAAATCTTTAAAATAAACATAAGAGATTCAATAATTGAATATTATTTTAAAAGCATACGATATTATTGTCGCATTCTAGTTTAAGTCCTTTCAACTAAGCTTTTTGCTGATAGCTTTGCTCCTCTTCCATCCTCTACTTTTTTTATTTTTTTTTTTTTAAAGAGGCAATAGCTGTAGGAAAAGACTCCAGTAGAAGCAAACTAACAGCCACAGTTCACCTCCTCCTCCAGTAGAGCAGCAAGAAAGAAACAGATGGAGGTAGAAGTTGCCACAAAACATGCTGCTTAAAAGCACCAAGCACATCACTAAGTAGTAGAAGCAAAAGCTACAGCATTACTTCACAAAGCAGGAGCTCCAGGCAGGCTAGCATGTAACAAGTCAACACTTACAAACCAATCAAGGACACCAAGAGACTACGATCCTATCAAACTGCAGTTTCACTGCCACTTCTCTATTCAGTGTATATAATTCATTCCACATTTGTTAGAGAGAAATGCTCAGTGCTCAGATACAGAGCTGCATACGAACCAGAGACAGGATAGTTTTGTGATTTTTTTTTTAAAACTTCTATAGCATTGAGAAAAACAAGAAACCTAATCTAGAACAACACTTGTATTTGCTATGCATTTACTTCTATAGTCTGCACTGTAGACAGTTTCAAATGTGCATTTCTATGATGTCTGCACATAACTGCTCTTCGTCTAAACAGACCTCAATATACTCTTGCAATTTGGAGCAATTCTTAGAATTTTACCACACAGTTTCTGCTAAAGTAAGAGTTTTGTAACTGTTAGCTTTTAGATGAGCAACAAAAGAGCAATACTTCCACAACCAAAATCAACTGCTTAATTATATAGTCACTAGGCATAATACACAATCTTAAAATTTGAAAGTGCAAAATAGGTTATTATGTATCCTGAATTACTGTTTTCTTTGGATGTCAGACAACTCATATATGAAGACTCTTGTTTTAAATTAGAAATACCATATAGTGTTAATACTACTTTATGCTAAGATCTCACCCACTTCTCAGTAATATATCTGAAGTGTAAATAAATTAAACAGTATTGTAATAAAAATTTTCAGAAATGCTACTTGGAAGATAAATTAACCTTAAACAAAATGCACCTGAGCTCAGATTCATCTTAGCTAAGACTAAGAGATGTTTGGTCATCTCCCACCAGCACCTCAAAACCTCACCCAGACACATTCTTCAATAGATTTTTCAAGGCTACGACATGAAGGGAAAAAAATACCAAACAAGTGTATAATAAAAGTATCTTCTGACAGCCCAAATGCAACATGCAAACACTAGGGACTTGTCCCAGGGGCGAGGGGGGAAATCTGGCAATCTTATACACCCTCAAACACAGTCCTGTGATATCAGTATAGAAGCGGGTTTTCGCCCCCCTTAGACATGGATACCTATGCAGCAACAGCAGAATGCCCACAGTAACACCACAAGGATTAGTGCAGTATGTGCTGATAGAACAGCCCAGTGGATCCATTTGAAATGCACTTCCATTGACATTTCAAGTAGAATCAACTGGGTTGGAAAAGCTGAAGCTAGTATTTCAAATGTGAGAGCTGAAACAGCACCAAAGCAGAGTAAACAGATTCCCCAGTTTCAAAGCTGAGCAAGGCAAGAAGTCATTTGCTCTCCAATCCCTACATGTAATCTTTACAGAGGCAGAATATTTGTGCTTCATTAGCGTCAAGTAAGCAGACTTCCTCACAGGAGGCTTACTAGGGGTTTTTTTAGAACAAACATTGCCGTTTTACTTAGTTTTAGTGTCCTGACCAAACCAATTACTGCACTGGAAAAAAAACCCAAAGTACTCTACTGAAGTATTAACACATTTTGAATCTAAGATTTGAAATGAAGCACTAAATCTTGTGGCATGCATTCAAAAGGAATTATTAAAATTTAGTGGGATTTTTGACCAAATGAATAATATTTGTCCTCTGTGTTTTCTGGAGTTGTTTTATTTTTCATTTCAAAGCAGCTATGGTAATACCAGCAGGAACTAAATTACCAAAATTAGAGACAGGAAGAAGAGCAGTAGACAGACTCCAGCTCCTTGCCTAGTAAAAGTTTCTGTCATATCAGTTATTAGACACGTTAAAAGTTCAGTGTCGAGATAGCAGCCTAGGAGAAAAGCGAGTGTATTCAGAGTAGAACTTGTATTTTCTCTCCTTGATGCTAACCTCATTATAATAATAGATTATAATTATACTTTTATCCAGATTGACAGTAAATAATCTTTAAACTGGAAAGACCACCTAGAAGAGTTGCAGTGAAAAGACTGCAGTGAAAAGGATTAGTTAATGAAAGACAAGAAATGTTAATTCTGAATGTTTACTTTAGTTAATGCTGCAATTCATGCTTAATATAGTAACTATGACTGTTTACAAGTTACACATCTATTCCAAAAAAGACAGACCAAAATACTCAATTCTAGTTGTTTGACGGCAACTATAATATACAAGGAATATTTTCATGACACAGAAAATTCAGGTTGCCGAGTTCTTTGTGAAAAATCAAAGATTATTCAGTTTATACTTGATTACGCTCATGTCTTCAGTCATGAGTGAGACTCTTGCTCCTGAAGTCCTTCTGGAGGGCTGTTTTTTCCTTTCCGAGATACAGATCACTTACCTCTCTCAACTCTGAGAACTGAGGCAGTTTGAAGTAAATCAGCTTTTCTTCTGTGGTACTTTAAGTTTCACTGTCTTCCCCACTGCCCCCTTTACCATGATTTCAATACTTTTTAGCTCTGGCATTTAAGCTTCATATCAGCTAGAGATCTCATGTTTCTCTGAAAACAACCCAAATTCTATAGCTTTGGAACTACATAATTTTCTTCTCCCTGCAGACCAAACAGCACAGTACTGAAATGTAGCAGTTCTCACAGGGAATAACTCATTTGGAGCTTTGACAGTAGTAGTCAGCAAGAACCTCCTCCTGTTCCCTGATTTATTTCTGGAACGTCTATTCTAGAAGATCCCTTCCACTCTTTAGTAAACTTACCTTTTTCATTTCTTCGACATAGGCTATCATGGCTTCTTCCTTGGACATGTCTCCCAAGGCACTCCACGCATCCCTAGGAAACAAAGTTGCATACATTTTCAGTATCTTCAGGGCCTGCCGGATTTTTTCAGCCTGGCCTTAAGTAGGTCAGTTATGTAATGCCCAAAGTTTCTCTGATACTAATAAAATGCAACAACAATTCACAACTTTAAGTCCAAATATATTACTTGCTAGGATAATCACATAGTGGTACATCAACAAAGAACCAACAAACTCAACAGCCTGGGGACTGAAGAGTTCCTCACTGACCAGCTATGATCTTGTACCTGGTAAGTTGTTAACAAGCCCAGATACAAGACACATGCATTTCCCTTTTGATTAAGTTGATTTTTTTTAAGACCTTCTGCTGCAGAAAAAGAGCAGGCACTTCAGTCACCACTTACAAACAGTTGTCAGTGAGTTCAGACGGGCTACAAGAAAAATATGTCCTTTGAGTTTAGCAACTGGGGAACGACACATCAGTCTAGTAGGCAAATAGTTTAACCATCGTCTCCAGTTACCACAGCAGCTACGTTAGTAGACGTAATACCAAAAATAAAATCCCTCCCTCTCCAACTCTCCAAAAATCAAATTTATCAGTACTGCACAAGGAATCTGTCATAACACAGACTGGAATAAAAAATTTCCCTACTCAGTCTTGCACTTGATCTGACACCATCCCTTCCTCTTGCCAGAGTATCTGTCCCACTTACAGCAAAACCCCAAGGTCGATGGCTCATATTTCAGCTACACCAGGTGGGTGGAAGCTTACTATCCTAGTCCTCTGCAAAGACACCCCCTTCACCCTGACTTGGGGAGACTGGGGAGGAAGGACCAAAAAAAAAAAAAAAAAAAATCAAAGGAATCATTTCACAGACCCTAAGATCACCATGACCATAAAGACAGCAATAATACTTGTTCTTTGGGACAAATCATTATTAAAATATAATAAGCAAAGCATTCACATGGCTTTTCAAATAGATCTTAGGAATTTGGTGAATCAGAAGTCTTCCCAGCACATGGAGAACACAGACAGTGGGAAGCCCTGCCACTGAGCAGACAAACCAGAAAGACACATAAACCAGACTGCTCCCCAAGATCTTAAAGCTGTATCAGTGGCTGCCAGTGAGCACTTACTTACTTCAGGCTCGCATCATACATGAAAACTTGAGAAGGAAGAATTCCAGACACTCATCCACATCACTTATTCTGCAGAGCACCTACAATTTCATTCTACAACATGGGATAAACACTGAGGAGGTACCATAATGGTGCTTGCCCAAGAAAAAATGGCCCACCTACAGAACCCAAGGGAACGCTTTCACCTCCAACTCTGAAAAGTTATAAATTATCTGAGCTAGAAAGTTGGAACACAAGGACAGAAAACGAATTCAAGCATCAAAGGTTGTGAACATTCTTATTTTAAGCAAGACATAAACTCACTAATCTCTTTCTCCAAGAGCCCCTCTTCTAAACATCTCCACTCCAAGCATAAAAAAATAAATCAGCAAAAGAACAATTCATGAAAAGTTACCATTTATATCTACCAATCGGATCCCAAAATCCAGGTCGCGGAATGTTACAGGGTCCTTGGGTTGCTTGCTTATAAAAACTATAGAACTTGAGCATCATTTCATTCGTTGGCTGGAATGAACCTAGTGAAAGGATTTTAAAATACAATTAAATTGTAGTCAAGAATATTAACGAGTATTTTACAAGCTTAGTATTTCCATGAGAAAATAGCCTGCAGTTCATTACAGCCTGATTCACAGACGTACAACTTAAGTCAACGGAGAACATTTTCACTTCAACTACCATGAACCAGCACCACTGACAATATTTACTTTACAAACAGCAAGTTTCAGATTGAGTTTAAGGGACTACAACCTTTACTACTCCTAAGGTCAGATTCCACAATTAGAATAAAAAAAAAGAGTAATAAGTAACATAAAGCAAGTGTCCATTCACTCAGTTTAAAGGGACAGGTTTAGCTCCCAGTAAACAAACTATCTTGCAAGTCACTTTACTATTAAGAACAGTACCTTAACTGAAAACTCCAAACTTTAAAAAAAAAAAAGCACAAACCAAAACCAAACACAACAAACCCAAAACACAGCCTTCTGCAGTGTTTTTGTTTACTTTGGGTATTTGACAGCACTTTCAACAACAGTTTCACTGCATCTCCTGTTTTTGTTTCCGTCCTTTGCAGAACACACTTCTGTAGAGGTAGAAAATGTAAATAAATACAAACCTGTAACAGCTGACAGGGAAGATTCGTAACCAATCCATTAAGTCAAATACTTTGAGGCTCGATTCTAGTCATTAGAAGTTTACAGTGCCCTTTATGTTAGCACCTTAACAAACCCAGTTTTACTTACACCAGCATTAACGCTGTATGTAATAACTAACCTTTTTTTTTATTATTACTCTTATCAAAAAGATACATTCTGATTTTTCGGCTTTTCCGTTCCGTTAACTCTTTCAGCAGAGGGAACTCACGGTAACAGCTCCGACGCCGTCAAACCAACTTCAGGACTGCGGGGAGGCAGAGGCCCTTCCCCGGCGCTCCCCGCACCGCGCCGCGGCGGCCTGACAGCCCGCCTCCTCCGGGCGACCGGCAGGGGAACTTCTGCCGCGGGCTCCGAAGCCCCCGAACCGTCGTTTCTCCGGGAGAGGCGGGCGGCAGAGCCAAGCCCGAGGTTTCCAAGCGGTTCTCCAGCCGCCGCCTGCTGACGGGCGCCCGGCCCGGGACGGCCCTACTGCCCCGGCCCGAGGCACCGCAGGGCCGCGCCGCCAGCCCTGCCCAGGGACTGCTCGCCCCGGAGGAAGCGGCCGCGGGCGGGAGAGGGGCCTCGGCGCCCCCCGCCCCACGGGCCCCGCCCGCCCCGCCGGTGCCAGCCGAGCTGCCGGGCCCCGCGCCGATGGCACCGGACTTGCCCCCCGCCGCCGCCCGGCCGCACTTACCATTCTTGGGCAGGCTCTGGATCACCTTCACGGCCGCCTCGAACCTGGTGGCGTGCACGGAGCCGGTCTCCGCCATGTCCCCGTCCCGTTCCCTCACCGCCTCCTGCTCGGCCGCCGGGCCGCGTCCGACGGGGCGGGCTCCGCTCAGCCTCACTCGCCGCGCCTCCTGCAGCCGACTGCGCGGGAGAGGGGCTGAGCGGCGCCGGGCCACAGGCAGCCACCCCCCGGCGGTAGCGGGGCGGGGTGCCCGGCCCGGCCCGGCGCCCGCCCCGATCCCCCGGCCCCCCCCTCCGGCAGGGCTGGGCACAACCCGCCCAGCACCTCGGAGCAGCCGCGCCCCGCAGGCCGAACGCGGCCCGCAACACCCCCGGCCCAGCAAACAGCCCTCCCCTACCTTCGCCCCGGCTTCAGGCGCCCATGTTGTGCCTCCCTCAGCCGCGCCCTCCCCTCCCTTCCCCTAGCACCGCGCCGAGGCCGCCGGGGCACGCCGGGAAGCGTAGTCCGCCCGCCGCGCCCCGCGGCACGGCCGGGCCCCGCGCAGGAGCCCCCGCCGCCCGTCCTCCCTCAGGGCCTTCGCGTCCTCCCGCCGCCATCGCAGGCCTCTGCCTCTCCGGCCACCCCCCGCAGCGCCGGGCGAGGGCTGGCGGAGGCGGCCGGCTGGCCCCAGCGGCCAGGCTGAGGCCGAGGAGAAGCCCCTGGGCCGGCCTGTCCCAGAGCGGCTCCGGGTGATGGCGGGTTCAGTCCTGGGGCCCGAGAAGCCCTTGAAGTCCTGATCCCGGGCAGCGACTCCCGTGTGGACTGAGGAAACAGTTTTGTTTTTTTTTTTTTTAAATTTTTTCTCCCTTGTTTCTTTTTCTCAGCTTCCTTCCTCTTCCTACCCTTTCTCTCCCCTGCTTGCATAGCTACAATTACATGAGAATGAACATTTCAAAACATGCCTTATTCCTCCCATTTTACAGACCTCGGTTATCCTCAGGAGATCCACCACCACCTTGGCAGTCTGCTTTGCTTGTCCCCTTCTCACACACACCTAGTTCCACATAATTCACCTAAATTACCACTGTAGCTGCATATTTTTGTAATAGCTTTAATGACTTCTATTTACATTAACATTTTAGGCATGAAATTTTAAAAGCCTAGAGCCTGGGGAGCAACTATTTGGCGATGAGGTGAATACCAGCACAGCACCACCAGCTAGCTCAGTAGCTAAATAAATGAATGGTCTTATTGAAAAGCGCTGCGCATCCAGCGCTCTACAAAGTCAAACAAAAGTATGCTAAACCAACTGCTTTTGTAGCAAGTGGAATAATTTACCCAGTGAGGAACAGGATGAATTAATAGCCCCTTTGAATAGAACTGAGTACAAAATCTTGGCATTCGAGTCAGTTCATTTATCTGATACACAATATATATTTTAAATTCCTCTGAAGGCAGTTGTGTGCTCACAGTATATGCCCTCTGCTGGGAAAGAAAAGCTCCAGAGAGAGGGAATTAGAGCAGATCAGCCCCTGCTCTGCTGAGCTAGTACATTCCACAAGGTCAGCAGCCAGCTGGCCAGGGGACAGCTTTGTTGGAGAGAAGCTGACACTTCTAGAGGTGTTCAAATAGGATTCCCTGCACTGGGCAAACGATGAACCCGTGCTACTAACACCACTGCTCCCCTCACGTGAACGTTACTGATCAATTTCTCTGAATTTTTCTTTTCGAGTACTAGATTTCTAAAGCTCTTCTGAGCTTCATATTAAGATCTATCATCTTTTTTATCCATGAAGGTAGGAATGACAGAAGCTCAGATCAAAGGGAAGTGTTTGTTTGAAGATAAGTGGGTCTCTGTATAAATATAGATTCTTTGAGCATGCAATGAGTTAATTGAAAAAAAGTAATAAGAAAATCAAGGGCCTCTTGTGAGGCCAGCTGATGTGTAAATTCTATCTACCTGAGAAAATCTATAATGACGTTTGCCATTTTAATTGATTTAAGAGAAATGCAGCCTGCATTTTTATAATGAATGTTCCCAGACTTTCACTGGAAGTAGGCTTTAAAAGAGATGCAAATGACAACCTATTTCATGGCTGTGTGCAGAAACAGAAGCTGTCCTCTTTGCACTGAAGATGTGTGAGAGTGTGAGATCTGCTCCAGAATGAGGCACTTGAAGTAACCCAAAATAATCAGTACAATCATGACCTGAGACAAGGATGAAATAGTAAATGAGAGGCAAATTTTGAGCACTGGTGAGCCTGTGAGAACATATCACAAATGACTAGTTAATTTGATGCTCATATATAATACTAATTAGCAATTGCTATTAACTGTCCCTATGTATACATTTTGCATTCGCATTGCGGTGACTTCTGTGTAAGGTTAACAATAATCAAATGTGGAGTACAGGTAATAAGGGAGACCCCCTCATCTGTCGCAGATATCCAGGAATGGATCTGCAGCTTTATCTCAAGCTGAGGACTGAGACTCCGTTCTTTAGGGAACAAAATTATATGACATTTCTCTGTTGTCTGCTGAGTACCTATTGGGAATGACCATGTGCTTGTAAAATCTAGAATCTATGTGTTGAACTGGGCTGCGTTTCTATTGCTCCGCAAGAGTAGTCTCCAAAGCAACCATAAGTATGATCAGATCTTACTCTTTTTTTAATCCAAAGTATGAGAAGCTAAACATCAGGAACTGTGATAGAAAGACTGACCAGTGATGCCCATCACTTGAGATGCGAGAGAGGAGAGACCATGGTACTCTGCTACCAGTGTGATTTGGCAGTGAGCGCAACACTTAACATGTCTCAGTGCTTTGTTGTCCTCACACTTCACAAGTTTCACAAACTACTTATGAGGAGCCTGTGGATTACTAATATGAGGCATTCCTGACGATGCTGAGACACATAAAATCTTGTTTGGAAGCATGTTGTTGTAGTTGCTGAAGGAATACACTTAGGGGATGTCTGGAGAAAAGACAGACAAGCGTGATCCTGAGTGTAACCTTGGACCTATCCTTCACAGATGGATTAGGGATGGTTATTGAGTCCAGTGGTGTTATGGCACAGGACAGTCTATCACAGTCTGATGTGTTGAGCTACCTTACAGTCCTCATTTTGTGCTCCACTGCCCCTTCATGTTGTTCTCATTTGTATCCCAGGTCTGCCTTAGTTTTCTAGTAGTTGCATCCAGTGCCAAGCTACACACCAGTCCAGCTTGAAGAGCACCTTCATTTTACTTGAGGGGCAAAGGAGTCAGTTAAATTATGCAAGTGAAAAGCAGAAACTGGAACCAATTATGGCTATTGCTCCCTCAAGGGTCTGAATCATAGCAGTGTATTTTACAGAAATATTTTTAAATGGTTCTTAAGAAAGTAGACCATAGTCTCATATGCATTATGAACAAGTTCTGTAAGCTACCAGATCCAAGAGCATGTAATTTTAGCAAAGCTTACTTTTTGAAGTATGTAATCCAGCGAGGAGGGAGAATGAATTATTTAAAACTTAATAGTCATAATTATGAAGAACTAAATTAGCATTACAATTTCTAAGTCAAATCTACATGCTGATGAAGAATGGAAAGGTGTTGTCAAAAAAGGGTAGAGCTTTTCACAAGGAGTAGTTTTCTACACTGTTTACTGTAGAAAGGCTAATGTATCAAATGACATTTACTTACAGGATTTTTAAATGAAATCATGAAGGATATTTGTGTCAAAATCAACAGCTCTGGGGAAGGAGAACTGTTTGTCTACCATGAATATAGCAAAAACAGGAGCTGAAGTTTGTCCACCTATGTAGGCCGATCCCTGTTCATCAGGAAAAAAAGCCCTTTGGGCAAAGGACTAGTTTGACACAAACAAGAATACTTTGGGGCTGGAAGTTTCCTTGTGAGGTTCAGATACACCCCTTAATAACTCAACTAGAAATACTGATTCATTTCACAGTTGGGGATTAAGTAATGGAATTATTCTGAACCATTATTATCAGCAGCTGCTTTGCCTAAGGATTAGCTACATGTTGTCAAAGGCGTTAAAGGTAGTATATCCCATTTCAAATCTCTTTTCAGCTATTCAATTCAGGTATATCACGTCTTTCAGTAATCAATATTTTGAGCTGCATTTTTGTTCCCCCCCCATGCCTCCCTCTTCTCACATATTTCAAAAAGAAGATACAGTAACAAAAGTATAAGCTTAGATCAGTTTCATAAAATGCTCTTTGAAGAACAAAATATGCTTCCAAAGACATTTAGCAGCACTTGACTTTGCATTGAACTATATGGTGCTTATGAAGTCAAAAACTTTTACAGGTTTGTATCTTTGTAGGTCTAAAGTATAGTGCAGTGCCATATTGTGCCTTAAGCCCCTCTTTTTTTCTCCAAGCCTACCATTCATTTCTTTTATGAGATTTTTAATAAAGTTCAGTTTTCCTTACTGCCTCAAGGTATTATTCTTGAAGAGCCAGCAGATAGTTGTAAGACAATTGTTCAAGTTTTGCATAATCTAGAAAGAACGTTTAAAAAACCCTATTCCCCTACACAGCCATGAACTGAGCTTTGAAAAGTATGTAGTTTCATCCTGCAGCAATGACAAACTGTGCCTTATTATAAACAACAGCAGCAGACAGCTCATAATAAGTACTTACTCTTTTACCTTCAGTAAAAAATACAATATCTGGAGGTCAAGTTGTGCTTTCATTTACAGTGATATAAATTTGGAGTTACGTGGTTGATTTGGGGATATTTATGGTGTCACACATTTTCATAATGCAAATGAGTAGAATCTGACTCTGAAAAATCTAACTATGTCTGGTATATTATTTCTGTTTTGATATTTGTGCTTCTTCACAAGTACTGCTGCTAGAGTTTTAGAAGCCTGTCCTTGTGTAATTTGCCTCTTGGGAATAGCAAACAAAATACTGTGACTGTATCATATTAATGTGCTTATGCAATGGCATATTTATAGCCAGACAACTCTTGTGATTTTATTTTTCAATATCTGGAAGAAAAAAACCTGAAACACCCTGAGTTTTTGCATGTTCTTTTAAAATTCTAGCAAAGGAAGGTTATTATTCTTTCTAGTGAATCTGAAAAATGACTTTGTGGGAATGTTTTTATGACACGCATTTACCAGTGTGCAAAACCTGAAATATAACTGGCAAAGATAACTTAAGTCAAGCATTTTCAGGCCCGTGTCTATCATTTTGGGTATTTATTCAGGCAGAAAATATCCCACTATGGTTTTGGGTTTCAACAACCTAATCTAACACATTAGGGGTGGTTTACTAGAGTAAGTCCTCCAACAAACAAGCTTTCAGAAGGATTTAAGACTGAGTGTAATTGGGTGTCTCAGCACAGAACCACCACTTCATTACAATTCCCATAAGCACCCAGCTCTGTTGCTGTATGAGTCCTAGTGAAAAATCAGACTTCCTTAGAAGTCAGTGCCAGCTAGACACTTTTTCCAGCTATAAACCATGGCTTTTTCACTCCTATACTCAGGTCAGGTCAGGTACTGGACATTACCCAAGGAAGTTTATCTGGGAAGCTTTATTGAGAAAGAAATTTGACATTCATGAATTGTTTCAGTTTGTACTGTTAGATCACTTCTGCTCGACTGAAATAAGGAGTCATCTCTGCTTCAGAGTTTTGGGGTGATAAGGCCTGGCTGTTTCACTGAGGTGAGGGAGACGGGTGAACTACAGCAAGACACAGTATCTCAAGATCAGAATCTCCTGGGTTTTGCCATTTAAAACAGAGAATTAATTCTTAGGCTAAGAATTCTTAAGCAAAAAATTATTGGATAAATAAAAGGGATGGACGAAGACTTAGGAAATAAAGTGTCTTAAGTGTTTTTTTACTTTCCCTTGCACTAAAATGTTCTGGTTACTATAACATATGCTCAGCATGAGAAGCTTAATATCAAAGCTTCTGTAAATGCAGGAAAAGTTAATGAGGAAAGACAGCCATCAGTTCTTGCTCCCCAAAAAGTAGGAAAAAAATCAAAGAACCTGCTGAATAGTTTTCTGAGTAAGTTACTTATGGCTTCTAGAAAAACCCCAAGAAACAGAGATAGTTGAGCTGTATGAAATTAAAACGATCACTGAATCCACGTAAGTCTTTGAATGCACCTAAATAGAGGTGTTGAAAGGTCAAGTCACTCTGCTACAGATAAAGTTAGAAATGCAGCCCTAAACTAAGCGGGGAGCTGGGCAGCCACGTTGCTGTGACAACAGTTATGTTGGAGTCTTTGTCACACTGAGTAATCTAACTGAGGGCAGAGGGTGGCTTCAGGAGGCATTGTAAGTCTTCAACCAAAGATGTACCCATTAAAGAGCCCTATTTCTTCAGTGTCACTTAGATCACTGAAACATCCTGAAATCAAATGTTAGTACTACAAATTTGCCATACAAAAAAATACCAGAACAACAAAATATGCCCTGTTTCTTCTATTTATTTGCCTAGATTTTATTATCAGTTTTTAGTCTTTCTATAGCTTTTTTTGCTGTATTACAGAGCTCACTATTATCCTTCTGAAGGGTTCTCCAACAATCCTACAAATCCTTGTAAATAGAAATCAAGCAACCCCTTGATTTCTTTTATTTAGAACCAAATTAACTGATGTGTTCACTCCAGTGAATTCATTCTTTCATTCATTCATTCTTTCCAATATTTTAACATCTTTCTTGAATCATAGATACCACTGCTAGGTACAAGCTGCACAAATACTTGTATTAATGTCAGAGGCAATAGAGGACTGAGGTGAGGTATGGCCTTCTCCAAACTCAGTGTTCTCATTTGCATGTCCAGAATTCATTGACCATTTTGGATGTAGAAGTGGATGAAGGCATCAAAGCACAGGATCCTCATACCCTACCTGTAGCTGAGGGCCCATGTTATAATGTATTCTCTTAAAGCTTTTGTTTGGAGTGATGGAACGATATTTGCTTCTATTCTGTTATGCTGGTTTTGCAACTAGTTTATCAGAATATTCTATCATGTCAGTCTGTTCTTTTAATTATTTGTCACTTTCCTAATCACCGTGGTCTCTGAAAATTTTACGAGCAGTGATTTTACTGTTTTCTTGTAGGTTATTCAAAATAAATCAAACAACAAGGAGTCAAGGTCAGTACACTCTTCATGACCACATTTGAAGTCTGTCAGCCATTTTTTTATTTAATATGTACCATAATGATTTTCTATTACAATAATAATAATTTATTTTTAAAATTTTTATTGTAGTTTCTCAATCAAAATTTTATGCAGTCAGCTATTTTACAGAAGTATAAATACATTTCTACAACACAGTTACATTTCTCTATCAAACTTGCATTCTCACAGAAAAGGATATTGAGTGACCCTGAATGTATGTATACTTCTCCATACATTCCTATTGATTTGCATTAATTAAATTATCCTTCTTTAATTCTTTCTTAATAGAATCTCCTGTCAGTCATTCTGTTGTATACGTGGGATCAATATTAAGTTGATGGAACTACAATACCTATATACCTTTTTTCAATATTGGCACAACCTTTGCTTTCATTCAGTGCTCTGGAACTTCTCCAATGTTTGAAAACTGACTGAGAATGAATATTAACAGCCCATAATGGTCTTTGCTGGTTCATTTAAAACTCTTGGATGTGATTAATCTGTACATGCTGATTTAAGAAGACCTAAATTTAGAATCTTCAGATAACTAGATCTCCCTTGATTTTTCTTTCAATGTAAATCAAAAATTGGGTTTTAAACACTGTGATTAAAGATATCTTTTTGTTGCTCTGTTCACTCTCCTGGTATTTTACTGTTTCACTGTCTGTTTGAAATCCTGCCAGTGGAAGGGCCTCTGAATTTCTAAAGATTTTTTTTTTAAGAGGGAGCTACGTGTTTCTTTGCAGATTATCTTTGACTTGTATGAACCCTTGGGATAAATGTCTGTCAGCTACCTTAGCAAATCATGCATTATGAGCAGCATTATAAGCAGCTCAATCCTGTTTCTAACCTTTGCAGGAGGGGCTTGTTCATTTTTCACGTAATAACTTTCGGTGTGCTTTCTCACTCTTTTGCATGGTAGTTCTAAAAAAGAGAAAGTCTTAAAAACTAAAGCTGTTGTCTATCCCAAAGTCTAAATTTCTATGTCATGATAAATGTACTGTGGACACTATTTACTGACTTCCCTTTTCAAAAAATGTTTAAAATATTTAAATCTTTGCAGAAAGTACATGAACATATTCCTGTTTTATAACGGACGAAACAATGCAATGACCAAATATACACACATATATTTGTACATACATAATATATAAAGTAGTGATGTTATATATGAAATTGATGAATACATTAAGAACTGTTGGTAAAAGCAATATATTAGTTTTAAACAGATCAAAGGAAGAGACTGGAGAGCCCATTCCTCCCTCAATTAGGAGGGCTGTGCTGTGGCTCATGTGGCAGTGGGGTGCTCTCCTGGCTGCACAAGCCTTCTGATCCCACTCCCACCACAGCTCCCCCTTTCTTCTGCATAAACAAACCCAAAAGGGGCGGGGGGAGGGGCAGAGGAAGGAACCAGAGACATTCACAATACAGAGACTAAACCACTGTAACCACAGCCTAAATATGTGTCTTTTGAAGATTAAATAGCAGTTGTGCTGACTAAGTCTGTGATTATGCACATGTTCAAGCTCAACACCCTGAGCATCCCACTGATTTCGCAATAGTAAAATTAAGTCCTGTGTAGGTTTACAAGGTGGAGCCCTTGGCTGTCAGGAATTCTGGCCTTGTGTTTTTCTTCTTATTTTGACTCAGATTTGCATTCACAGTAGGACTCACAGATGGATATTTTTTAAATCATTGTGAAAGAGTTTCACATTTGCTGGATGATGTAATCTGCACCACTAAAGCATCACTGTAGTATATACCATTAAAGAATCTCTGTGGCATAACTGGTATAGGGAATCAATGATAACAGAATAAATATGCACAAAAATGATAAAACAACTACATTTTTGACCTCAGACATTGAAAATATGAAGTTGTCTTACACGTCTTGAAATAGGAAATTTGGGGGTACAAAGAAGCAGGATAAGTCCCCAAATCAATGGATCTAGATATTTTACATTATTGAAAAGAGGTATAGAAAAGGGGTTGGGAATGACTTGAGAAAACACATTTAAAGCAGTTGTATTAAAAGTAAATGAAGGCTCATGCCCACCCTAGAAAGCAGCTCTGTGGTGCCTGCTCAGTCATTCCAAATGGACCATCTTTACTTCCTCTGGTCTGCATCTTCTCATGTGTCTCAAATTATGTGCTTCCTGGTGGGGCCCATCATACTCAGAGCAGTTTGTTAACACACTGAAGCTCTTTAAAATGCATACCATGTGTGCACAAAATGTCTTCATTTATCAGAGTACCTCACAGATCAGGCTCTATTCGAAAGAGCAGAATGGTGCTAGAACAAGGGTATCAACTCACCCTGTAGTGAAACCTCCTTCAGTCAAAGGCTGGGAATTAAAACCAAAATAGACACAAATGACTAACATTCAAGTTTTACCCCCTTTTAACTGACAGAGATAAATTACATTTTAATAAAGTAAGTAAATTTTTAAACCTTTTTCCAGAAACGTAGGCTACATTCACACATTGCCTGCCAGCTCCTTCCAAGATGGCTGAAGAGGTGACCATCTCCTGCACATCCACAGCTGCTGACTGCTGGCCCTCCGATCTGCCTCTGGAACTGCTCTTGTAAATGCTCCTCTACTTATTTCAACCAGAGAAAACCAGGTTCAGATGAACAGTTTAAAGGTGCTGACCAAGGTCTTGCTACAGACTTGTCTTGGTGGGGCTGTGTGAGGATGGCCGAGCCTTGCTACAAAACCATGCCAGCACAAGCCTCTTGCATGGATGCAGATGTTCTGGCAAACCCCCATGATTGTGGAACAGTTGGTATTGTCACTGGGGTTAGTTACACCATCTGGTAGCGAAGAACCAGGCTCCCACAGCTGAGCTAAAGCACTTTGGCAATACAGTAACAGGTATTTCTGTCCTGATGGAGCACACTATTTGTTTTATTGGTGCTTTTGTATTTATAAGGTGGGCACGCTCATTCATTCACACCCACACAGAAGTCAGGTGTGTCCTAAACATCTGGATTAGGTAGGTAGATAGGATCAATTCTTTCATCCCGCTGTGACATAATTTCATTCACGTAATGTGGCCCTCCCTGAATAATAGATGTTGCAGTATGTTTTATAGAAAACAAATTTCTATCCTTTCCTTTCTACAAGTATGATGTTAAGAAATGGTTGAGCAAAAGCAAATAACTTTAATTGGTAGGAGAAGATGTGCTAAATTATCCTAGATTAATTATTGAGTAATATAATCAAACATCAAAACAGATTTCTAAATGTCAGGAATAGTGAGAAGGATGAAATACTATTCATATCAACCCTCCAGCTAGAATCAGTCTTATATATTGCCTGAATTTAGCTTTCAGATTACTGATTTATATGAAAACAAACCCTTTTGTGACTAAATCTCTTCCTACTAACAAACAGAGAAGGTTAACAAATAAAAGTTAGATGAAATACAGTTTGCAGTTTTAGTCACTATCATGCAAAACAGCTGATGTATCACTTTAACAAATAAATACATGACAACTGAAGGCAAAACACGTTCTTTCATTATTTTGAAGTTTTCCCGCACAAATTCAGAAGACAAATGATATGAGAGATCTGCTTTTTGGCAGGGGAGGACAGAGCAAACACACAAAACCAGCCTGTTATTGTGAGATTTCTGACATACATTAAGGCATGAATCTGAAATTGCTTTGGTATTACCCTGCATAGGAAAACCCTTATTTCATTATGAATAAGCCTTTTTGCTTATTTTATCCTTTGTTGCTTGTGAGCTACTTTGAGACAAAATACTTCCTTTTATTTGATTAAAAACTTTCACACAAAAATGGTTATGCATCGGACAGCATAATTTATACAATCTATTTTTGGAATAAGCCCTAGCAATGGATTAAACATGAATTGTTAGATTGTTGCTGTGACCCTTATTCCTGGGCACTTATAAATAAATATATTCCCCTGTGGCTTCACTAAACCTTTGAAAAGTACATTTGTATGCAAATCTGTGAAAAGTCATATGGCAATGTCACCCTTAGCATTGCACACGTTGTGCAGTACCATAGCAGGCCGTGGAACACTCTGACAGCTGATGTATTGGAAGCTCCAGGCCGCTTTCAGTAGGAACATTTAAAATTAGAGAGCATAAAAAGCTGGACTATGAAGTGCAGAGAACAATTTTGCCATATTGAAGAGATGGACTGGATGACCTGCTAGGCCTTCCTATTAATATCTTCTACTGTTATACACAGTATTCGCATAGTCATTTCCTAAATCTTACTGATATTGCTTAAGGGGTAAGATAAGTGATACTGTGATCCAGAAAATGCAGGTGTCTGCCATGTGCCACGGGAATGGTTAGTAGCTACCAGCCTAACACTCGTGTGTGTGATGGCCAGTGGTGACCATGCTGGGTGGCAGCGGGGTTGTGACTGACTCAGGGCTACTTTAACCAACACCGCCTGGCTTTCGGCTGAACTGCAGCAACAGAATAACTTAGTTACAGGCTTATGTTACAGATTGATGTAGTTTATATCCATCACAGAACTGTAATGGAAAATCATTTTACAGCAAGTTTATTGTTCTAATAGTCTATTATAGCATGAGGCTATTGTAAATAACACTTAAAGAAGTAACCAAAGTGAGTCCTTTTCAGTTATGAAGACATAATATCTTTCAATGAGGTACCATATGTCAGATTTGCTGCTCTTTTCCTAATGCAGAACAAGAAAGCATTTGAACACTGAATTCTTTTATCTGAAATGAGATAAGGAACCTTTCAGGCCACACAATAAAAATGATTAAAAATTATGTATATTAGCCATTTGAGCAAAGATATTCAGCCCATTTTTTTTGGACATTTTTTCTTTTACTGGAAACCAAAAGAGTTTTCAAAAGAGAGACTCTTTCAAGAAATTTCTAGGATAAAAAAGACCTGCCCCCTTTATTGGCCTGTATGATGATATATGATGATACCCAGCCAAGTATCATGTTGTCTATGAGATCATAAGATGATGGCACTCGCTAGGTAATTAACCGGACAATATATTGTTTCAACCTGCTAAGAGTTCAGCATGCGGTCAACATCAATACCAACATCAGGTTTTGATTTTTCAGATCTAGATAGCAGGACTAACTGGCAATGACTATAGACTGTAGTCCACAGTTTTCTGTGAAATTTTTGGCTATTGTGAGAAAATGAGAGAAAGTAAGTTCCTGAGTCCAAGTCTATGTCCTGTGTGGGAAGTGTCTCTAGTTTTAGTGCTCTCCTCAACCCGCCTGTTGTCTGCCATGATCAGCCCATCCTGTTACACCACATACCTAAACAATCTGCATCTCTCACAGTTCCTCTTGACCTATTCCTCTTTCACACCTATATATGCCCCTTCTTTCTGGCCCCAGCAAACTCCTCCACTATCCCTTGTCCCAGAATTCAGCATACTGTTATATTCCAGGTGCCAGGGGATACAATCCCTCTATACCATTATCCATCACAGTGATATTGTGTATTCAAAGAAAAATAAATGCAGAGAAAATCCCCTGGCCCTTGCAGTGCACAGTGAAACATAAGCATAGCCCAATTCTGCAGTGGATGTATCTTAACTCTTAAGAACTCTACTGCAAATATATTGCTTTTAGAAAATTAGGAATTAATCAAATGTTTTCAGGTTTTCTCAGGAAGAGCAGGAGGTATGGCCCTGAAACTACCTTCTGCCAAATTTGAAAGTCTTCATTCAAAATATAGAGCTGCTGGGGCGTTTAACCTCTTGGCTGACATACTTGTAATGGATTCAGTAGAAAGCGTTTCTTCTTGTTTCCATCTTACAAATTCCCTGAAGGGCAAAAATAAAGTGAAATAGAAAAATGTGCTAGTGGGGCTAAATTAAGACTGACAAAGGTATAAGCAGCTGAAAGCAAAGCATTACAAGGGGAAACTAAACTACAAATTTCACATACAATACAGCAAGGTGTCTATATCTTCCATGACAGTGTCTTGATCTCTTTTGCAGTCAGAACTGTATTAAATACATCGTTTTTTTTCCCCTTAGTGTATAAGCAAAGATATCTAGTTATGAGACATCTTCCAATTGATGTAAAAACCTACTAGATAGGCTCCACCTTATACACTAAAGAAATTTTGAGAAGTACAAACATGTCAGATACAGAGTCAAGGGTCAGACATTTAAAGAGAAATGATGGCAATCATAATTAACCCACTTTACACTCAGAATTATTTTAAAGAATGTTAGAAACATTTTTAATACTGGGTAAGGACGTATTTATTACATGACAGTGTTTAAAAGTCCCCAACTCTTTAGGAAACACACTGGCCAGGAAAAATACTGTGGGAGTATTATGGTTATGACCAAATAAATTGAAACATTCATAGCTAATGTCAACATCAAATAGCTGAGCATAGCAGGAAGCTGCCATCAGTAATTTACATATTCACTTCTAATTGTGCCTGTGCATCATATTGTTCATATTTCCATTTGCTGCCCTCTGAACCAAGTCATTTTCTGGTGGCATATATTCACTTTCACTGCAGGTAGTTTTCATTAGTGGTAATTAAAGGACAATTTTTACTGCATTGTGCTACAGGAAACAATAAGCAGTTGCTGAGATTGATTAATATCTAAATTAAGTTTGAGACATGTAATCAATCTTATAGGCACAAGAGATTGTTCCTGTTATGTAATGAAAAGTAACAGGAAAGAAAAACCCTATTTATTCTGAATAGCCAATGCTTACCCTTTAAATTCCATTGGATTGCACTAAATGGCCTGATTTATTTTTAAATGTTCCCAACAGAGAATAGCCTCAGTCTCTGTGTAATGACTTTTTACCCTCATTATCTGCACAGTCTGTGTTTGGGCTCTGACTGGGACAATGCCAAGGAGGATGTCAATGTTATCTTAGTGTGGAAATGATTTTCTAGTAGACAACTGCATCTGAGGGTTGCTGTGCATCCGATCCCATTCCTTTTGCCTTCAATGCCTATTGAAAATACTCCTTTTCAAAGACTGCTCAACCCCATAGACTCAACGTTGCTTCTAGTTGAAGCTTTACTGTTTCACTGAGAGCTGGAACAGACCCAATAACTGTAATGTGTTTTTACTTGCTGAAAAAAAATACTATTATGCTGTGCCTTATTTTGCCATCCAAATATTGTGCTGAGAAATACTATCACTGCAGAATTGCTGTCAAATATTTATTTTTATTGGGAAAATAGCGCTCTTTCTGTAGTAGAATGATGTTATCATTTAATTATTTTTTTCTTTTCTGCTTTACGACAGAAAGCTGCAATTCAATGAAGTATATATTTAAATGCAAAAGAGGCATACCAATTAATCAGTACAGAATACGAATGCTTTTAATCTGCATCAAAAAAACCTGTGGGGCATAGAAAAACACCAGTCTTTTAAACAGAAAGTATATAAAAGTAATTCTTATCCATGCTCACATTTCCTCAAATACAATGAAAAATTGCAATTGTGCAATTAAATTATCTTCACAATAATATATTCTTTTAAGGCTTTGCATTATGTTAAGAACATTATGATGAGTCTTTGGTTTCTTTTTATATAGCATAAAAATGGACATAAATAAATAATTTCCATTGATAAAAGAGTCAAAAATCCATAGAGATAGATCACATGTTAGCTCTGAAACACTGAAAACTGAAACATAGATGTTTACTGCTTTCTGGTTTTTAGTCACCCAGCTAATGTACAGAAAGTTAGTACTGAAGATAGGAAATAAATTAGCCTAGAGATTGCAGTTAGGTACAGCCATGAGCGTGGACTAATCAATTTTGAGGTGCATATAAACTAGATGATGGTATCATTACAGTCAACTCTCCCATTATCTGGGATCATAGGAGACTGGGAACTGATGGACAACAGAAAAACTTGGATATTAGAGATGTTCCAAGGAACACCAGAGACATTTCAGTTCTGTATATAGTAAATATTGTCCAGAAGAACTTATTAACTCTGGGTTCAGCACTAGCCAGTGGTCTCAAGACATCATTTGCAGAGTTGCATGAATTTGCAAAGCCATCTTAGGCTCTACCTCTCAAGGAAGCAGTTATATTCCTGATGACCCTGCAAATAATGCCTGAGCCCGTAAGACCACCAAGCCTGGGGTGGCTCTACAGGTATATGCATTCACTCTGCAACATTTTTGTTTGTGTCATTTTCACAGCCTTTATCAGGTAGTGCAAAACAGAACAGAAATGGTGCTAACGGTGTTTTCAGACTTCAAAACATTTCTCAAGACCTTGAGCAGTGTTTTTTCCTGCTAGGGATGCTCACTCCAAAGAGCTCAGTGAGTAGGACACCGTTGACATAGGGCATGCACCTTTCAGTGCCTGATTTCAAGTTAGGGACACATGAGACTTGCCTTTGCATCTGCTAGATTCCTGTTCACTGCTAATTATCCAAATAATTACATTTTCCTGAGCAAGATGTCTGTCTGCTTTTGACCAGAAGCTCTATGCAGGGTGAAAAACCTTTCCCAGGGAAAGTTTTATTTCATATATACATATCAAAGGAAGTCCTTCATTTTCAAGGATTGGCATCCTCCAACAAACATCTATTTCATCAGGAAATTCCAACCTGCCCTCTAATGAGTGGGCCAGACCTGCATGGGTCTATTCAGAAAGCTGACTTTTCACTCAGTGCCTACCCCTTGCAACAGGATTGATTCTTTTCATATTTAAACTACCCCCGCCAAAGCCTTTAAATAAAAGAAGGCCAAAAAACATTTGCTAATAAAAAGGATTACTGCAGAAATCCACCTCCTCCTTTAAGTGGTTGCTTTAAAGCCAGCCCTTCCTCAAAACGTTTTTATAACAAAATAGTTTAGCCTCATTTGTTACTGTTATAAGAAGCAAGCCATCTTGTCATTTGTCACACAATACCCACGTTAGCTGGTTTAGGTCTAGGAAGAAAGAAATGGGCTTTCTTGAGGTTCTGCCTATGTATGGCAGCATCACCAGGGCCTGGATCCTCCACTTTTCCCATGCTCTTAGGGCAGTGCACTTCTCGTCTGCCTTGGCAGTATTTTGAGGGATTAAGAAAATAAGCCCACCTTGTGATGGGCAGCTGGAAGTGACGGCAGTGGAATGGACCTAGGTTGGAAGCTGGGAACAGAAGATATAGAAGGAATTCTTTGATGCAGTGAAAATGGAAAGGCAAAGTCAGGAGGCAACCTGGTCGCCGGAAAGATGAAAGAATGAAAACCAAAATGAAAGAGGCCAAAGGAACAGGGGATCCAGTGGAACACAGATGGGGAACAACTGAGATGACAGATTGAGAAAAGGGTAGTGAAGGTAAGAGAAAAGAAGGACTGTTGACACCAGAGCACTGCTGAGGAGCAAAGATAAGCATGCAGGAGGGATGAAGAAGAGAGAGTTTTATGAAAAATGCGGTTGAGATGGAAGGCAAATCCTGCAAGTAAAAATATATTAGAGGAGAAAGGTCATGTCAAAATACAGCAAAACATTTATTTTTGTGCCGCTCTTATCTTGTGCGTTCTCAAAGCCGCAATTTTGAATCTTATTATTTTCATGCTCCCCAGCAGCTCAGGCTGCCTAGCAATGCCTGGCTGGCGTGTGCTGGCTCTGCCGCACAGAGCTCGCCGGCTGCCTAGCAACTGGCAGGGGGGTGTGATGGGGTCCCTGGACTAGGCTCAGGGATGCAGCCCTACCCCAAACACCCCTGCTCCCACAGCAAGGCAGGAGGGAGCATCTCCAGTTGTTACAGCTGTGATGAAAACATTAAAAATATTAATTGGAAAAAAGAGCACGTTTTGGTGCCCATGAGAGTGCAGGGAGCCTGACAAATTGTATCTGAGAAGTGGGAACAGCCCCATTCATCTCTGCAGTACTCAGACACCCCATGATGATAACTGAAATATCAATATGGTTAATTATTCTGGTTCTTAAGTAAGGCTTTGTGGGCCGCATCTAAAGCACAGGAAAGCAAACCAACACACCATGTACCTTCTCAGGCAGCTACTTCTAATTTGAAAATACCAAAAAGGCAACATTTGGTCCCAGAAAAAAAACATTACAGTTGTAGCATTAAGTATTCACACAGGATTGTCCCCGCCACACTCACGGAACTGTATCACTGTAATCAACAAAAATTTTTTTACAAGATGAGACTTGGCATTTGGCAGTAGAGCTGATGTGGCTGATCTGAACAGGCCCTGTGTCCCCTGTGCTTCCAGCTGCCCCCTCAGATTCCTCATCTCCCTATCCATTGCACTGTCAAAAGTGCTTGTGTGACTAAACAACCGAATGAGGAATTGATCCAGCTGCAGAACAGTCCAACAAAAAATAA
Source organism: Strix uralensis (assembly GCF_047716275.1). NCBI lineage: Eukaryota > Metazoa > Chordata > Aves > Strigiformes > Strigidae > Strix > Strix uralensis. The sequence continues at coordinate 53,403,468 of NC_133972.1, read as the reverse complement.
AGAATTATTTTCCAATCAACACTACCAAAGCAAGTACTGTTCCCAAGGGAAAAACAAAGACACGTGTCCATCTATGGCCTAGAAAATGGAATAGACAGTTACAGAGCTACACAAATTACAGTGTAGGAGAAGTTGCTTTGATGCTGCTACTTTGATGCTGTTCTAAACAGGTGCATTCAGAATATAGTCACATTTTTCTCTCCCAGTCAAAAATAGGCTATGGCCCAGAAGGACAGTATTGCGCCTGGAGATCATCATGCCCCACTGAGAAGAAGCAAATCTCAGATGGACAGCTGAGACTCTGAGAGGTATATAAGCACTCTGGATAGGATCTCATTCAGGTGATCATTTGGGTGGAGCGTGAAGAGCATCATTACATTTTTGCCCCTACCAGTCCAGCCACCCCAGACAGGAAAATTTTCATTCCCAGCTCTCTTGCACACTTGAAGTACCTTGAGTAAGTTAACTTTTCCTTCTAATCAGCAGTTTATTGTCTGGAGCACTGGGAAAGTGTGATAATTAAAAAAAAAAATCCAAACCGGAATAGTTTCTAAAGAAAAACCCAGTGAATGCAGTTCAGACACACAGTAGTGTCTTCAGCAGATGTCAGCTCAAGTCCAAGGTTTATTAGCTCTGGTTCAGTGCTGGTTCTGCTAGATTTGGGTAGCATTTGCATAGCTACCCGAATGTCTCCGTGCTTTCAGGTGCACACTCATGGAGCCAGCTTGGGTCTATTGCATCTGAGTCAATAAACCCTCCAGAAACCTCAGACATGAGGAACACACTTCAAAGACACTCAAGTGCCCCTGCAAAGAGTCATTCTGAAAGCAGGAGGGCTAGCATGGGGCAGAAGCTAATAAGGCCTGCTGATCTAACTAGTTGCGCATGTCCACACCATGATTCCCAGCATGTCTTGCACTGCTTGGCCCTCACAGCGGTACTGCCATGGCTGTATGGCACTAAGTTAAAAAGTCCTGCTGGAGCTGACCTAGCTCAGCATGGAACCAGTTTGGGTGTTTCTGTATCTACAACAGGTCAATCCACCAGGTATTGGGAAGGCTGAAGAAAAGTCACAATGCAGATGTCACAAGGTGGCGCACTTTGACATGGTCTTCCAAGGTCTTCTTGCGTTGAGAGCACATTTTGAGTTGGAGTTGGGAGGTTTTTGGTTTGTGCAAGGCCTTTTGGGTGAGATCCGTCAGAAGGAAAGGGGCTGTAAGCCCTCCTGGAGCCTCTGCTCTACTGCTTGAGGCAGGTGCGTGTCCTGGGAGCCAGCACTGCCCCGCTCAGCTGCTGTCCTGCCACCTGCTTGTAGGACTAGGTTGCTGGCCAATGTGAAGCACGATACATTTAGCAAAACACACACCACTGCTTTCTCTCATACTGAAATAAGTTGACGTGCAAGGCCCCACACATCTGCCGTCTCCTGGTACAGGGGCAGCAATATAATTTTAAGAGACAACAACAGTTGTGCTACATTTCAGGAAGTTAACACCTTCCATGAGGTCAGTCTGTGATCTGTAGGCAAGTATGGACCCATGCAAGCCAATGGGTGTTAAGTAATTTGCAGCCAGACTGAATAGAGAAATCAAATTTGTCTTTTTATTATGATAGCTGGAAACAAGAAGAAGCCAGTGACCAAAATGGTTTCTGATCACACTTGCCCTGGGACCCATTAAAAGCTTGTCTACATCTCAATGCTGTTGCAGATCAAATACAAAATAAAATGTTTTATTGGAAACTACATGCTGTCCTAAAGAGAGTTATTGAAGCCACTTTGGAAACACTTTTGCTAAGGTGCCAAATGAATTAACCATCAGAAGATAGCAATGTAGGTGCATTTTTACTGCAAAGCAAGTGCTGTGAATGTACCAGCTCCTTCCTCTGCTGTCCCAGACAGCGCTCAAATATCTCTCTCAGCACCTATTTAGCTATTCTCAGCCAGGGGGTGGTTTTTTGTAACTCCATCTGCAAAGACCTTCCCAGGCCCACCCGTTCTTCCCAGGCTCCCTACCATTCATCCTCACTTCCACAGTTCTAGACCGAGATGCTGGGACTTTGCTGACCTCAGAGGGGAAGGGAGATCTATTTTTCCTTTCTCCACCTTGATTTAGAGACATCAGCAGGTATACCAAAAGATTCTGACCAGAACAGTTTTCAGTGCTGCAAAGATAGACTCCAGAGGACATGCAAAATACCACATGATTATGCAAAGATGAGGCAGCCTGCTCTTACTATAATGTGTTTGAGAGTATTTTTTTCTGAAACATGATGACTTTTCACTGCTGTGTGGGTTTCTCTGGAACAACTACTAAAATGCAAGGACTAAGACCAGTTGCATTTGCATACACACAGCACACAAAGCCAAGGCATGAATAACAGGCCTTGGACACAGCTTCTTCTGGGCCTGTTACTCATTGCAAAGGCAGTCTTGGACATCCCAGCATAGAAGCCACCTGCTGTTATTGGCTTTTCTTCTGGTATGATCACAGAAACAGGATTTTGCTTTAAAAAAACTTATACGCAGGAAAGCTTGTACTTATCACCAGACCCTTTGCAACAACCAGAAGCAGCTCTGAACGATGAATAACAACTCAGATAAAAGAGTGGCAGGAATAATGTATTTGCCTTAGCCAAATATTTAAGTTCCTCTTATGAAACTAAAACCAGAAAAATGCTAATTGTCAATTACTACTTCTGGGCAGGCCTTCAGAGAGATCTACACACCTTAGATTCAGTGTTTCTGCCTTCCCTTTGGGATAACCCCCTGGGAAGGGACTAATTGCCCCTAATCATGATGCTCCTATCATTTTACCAATTTTGTTGGCATCTTACAAATTTCTAGCCTGACAGGAAGCCGGATAACGAGGGCGGTGCTTCCCTCCCTGACTCTTGGCTTCTCCTGAAGAGAGGCACTGCCTCAGGGCAGCACTGCTGGGGTTGAGGCTTTTGTTGAGGGGGGCGGGGGAAGGCACAAGCATCTCCCCTCGTCTCTAGGCGCCCAGAAAGAGGGTCTGACAGCCCTGCTGGCTGTCGCCCTCCCGCCGCAGGGCCTAGGTCAGGCGGGGTGGCGGCCTCCACCCACTGCCATCTCCCGGCCGCGGGCGGCGGCCATGAGCCGCGACAGCCCCACCTCCCCCGCGCATGCGCCCTGCGCGGCGCGGCGCTGCCTACAGCTCCCGGCTTACTTTGCAAAGCGGGGGTGGGTTTTGGTGGGGGTTTTTTTATTTTTTTTTTTTTTTTCCCTCCCCTCGGAGGGGGAAGGATGGGTGGGGAAAGCGAGAGCTCACGAAAGCGAGGCGAGGAGGAATCCCACAATACCAGGCGGGTTGCGAGCCCGGCGCTGCCGCTGTCTCTTTAATGCAAGAGGAAGCGATGCGGAGGGGTGGAAAATGGCAGAGTTGCAGATGTTGCTAGAGGAGGAAATCCCTTCTGGCAAGCGGGCTCTGCTCGAGAGCTACCAGAACCTCACTCGAGTCGCCGACTACTGCGAAAACAACTACATCCAGGTGAGGGACAGCGAGGCAGCGAAGCGGGGCCGGCCGTGGGGCGTGGAGGCTCGGCCGGGCTCGGCTCTCTGGTGCGGCCGGCGGGGCCGGAGCTGCCTGAGGGGCAGCGCGGCGCCCGGCTGCCCCCGCCGCGGCTCCCCGCCCCGCAGTCGCTCCCTCGGGTTTGCCTTTTCTTTCAACTTTCCAGCCGAACGGCCGGCCGTCTCTTCCCCCGCTCCGGAGGGGAAGGGAGGGGGTTATTATGTCAGTCCGGCTCGGAGGGTGTGTCTCTTTTTTTTTTTTTTCCCTCCCCCCCCCCCCCCCCCCCCCCCTCCGCCCCTCTTCTCTGTATTTATTGATTATGAGTCACATCCTGGAGACCCCTCTGGGTTGGGGTGGGGGGTGAGCGGGCCGTGAGGGCCGGTGAGACTTTCCGCGCGGCCGGCTCAGACCCGGTATCTCGGGGTTTCCCCCTCGCTCCCCGGGGCGGCGGTAGGTGCCGGTTGCTCCGCGCCCCCCCCACCCCCACCACCCTCCCGCGCCTCACGTGGAACGCGAGGCGGCGGGTGCCGGCCGGTCCCTCCGCCGGGGCCGCCATCCGCAGCGGCGCGGCGGGCGCTTGGGGAGCGGAAGGGGCCCCGCACAACGAGTGACATCACGTCGTTCGCTCATCGGGGTGGGGGGGGGGTGGGGGGAATCCGCGGCGGGAACCGTGCGCCGGGTCCTCCGCGGCGTGCGGCTGCCGGCCAGGCCGAGGGAACGGCGGGGTCGGGGCGCCGCGCGGAGGGTCGGCCTCGCCGCAGCGAGCGGGCTGTGGGCGCAGGAGGCTGCCGGTGCGCGGGCGCCAGTGTGGGAGCTGGGGGGGGGTGTTTCAAAATGGCAATCTGTGCCTCCCGCAGGCTGCGCGGTCCGGGCACCCTGCAGCAGTCACTGCAGACCGGGGCGCTGGTGCTAGAAGAGGTTGTCGCGTGTCTCCGCCAGTCGGTGTGAATTCCGCCGCCGCCCTCCCCCCCCCCCAAGATTGCCAGTGCTTCTTGGCCTTGCTTTAAGTCTATTTTTGTGAAGCTACGTTAAGCACAATTTGCTGTTTTTCCCAGCATTTGCAGCACATAGCTCTGTAAGTCTGTATATTTGGTCATACTGATGGGGATACAGAACCATCCCGAGATGCTCAAATTCAACTTTTTTTTTTTTTACTAAAAAAATTGAAGGGGAAAAGCAAATAAACTCCACTTTACTTACTACACGGCCTGAGTGAACTTGTTGAATCTAATACTAGGCTACCTGTGATGAGTATTTAATGCAGATTATTAAATTCTCTGGCATCCGTCGTTGTTGGAAAGCTGTCTTACTGTTTTTAGTAATGTAGTAGAAAATTTGAAAACATAGGTTTAATAATACAACGTTAATTTTTTTTTTTAAGCAAGCTACTTGGATTAAAACTGTTCTAACAAGACATTTTTAAGATTTTTTTTTTGTGTGGTATGTGAGGTAGTATGAGTTAATATCTGTTTACTCTTCCGAGTTGTTTGCTCCACCCAGAGAAAGCTGCTGATATAAATGCTTCTAAGAGGCGAGGTTCATTTGGTTTTACTCATGGGAAATATGACAAATACATGAGCATGGTAATTGCAGCACAAGTTTTGACCTGTCTCCCGCTGCTGACTTTTTCCCTGTGTCAGAAAGTTGCAGAGAGTCTTCAGTTACATCATTTTCTTCAGCGTCCTAAAGCTTGTCTTTCTTCAAGCAAACAAACCAAAAACCCCAACACTTGAGCTAGTTCCCATCTAGTCATTTGGGATGGTTTTTATCTTTTTTCTTTTTTTTTTTTTTTTAATTTGGTAGCTCATTTTCACCTCAAGTATCAAGGTCAGCTGGATGTGGGATTGGTACAGGCTGTTTTATCTGTGTACAGCTGTGTTTACCCCTTTTGAAAGGAAGCTGGAGTTTGAAAATTCCTAATGAGAACTTGCGCAGTGGCTTTGAAAAATGTATACCTCTTGTATTGTACATGCATTGTGCATTTACTCAGTAAAAATGGCAAATAAATTGATAGTATTACTTTTTTTTAATGTGTGATGGAGGTGAGTTTTTTAATCAGCACTTTATACAAAGCCATCTGCTCTCCAGTTGGACTACTGAACAGATTATATACTCCCAGTGCCTGTGGTGGGGCCACTGCAGGATTAGGCAATACGACACAGGGCACTGGGTTATGAGATTTGGGAGTGTGTGTGTGGAATGGCAAGGGAGGAGAGGAAGAGGCTTAACCAACACATAATACAAAGTGTTTGTAGTTAATGTAATTGAACATTTTATAAAAAAGGCAGGCTGGAACAGAGGACCTGGCTGTGAAGTGAGTGTTAAAATAGTTCAGAAGTGGGTATGCATCGTAATTTATCCCATAGCACGTAACTGATTCAACCTGCCTCTTTGAGTTTGGATAGCTTTGAATTTGGAGAGTTTTCTCTCTTTCTTTGGGAAAGTGTATGTGCTCCTTAGTAGGAAAACTTCCTGTGCACTGTCACCCACTCTGCGGTGTGGCATTGAGGTGGAACAAGGTTGTCTGACTATTCTGAGTGCTGGTGCTAACAATTTATAGTAATGGTAATAGCACTCAGATATTTATTCAGAGCTCTTGATATTCTCAGTCTTATGTCTTATATTCTTTGCTCACTTAGGCACGAAAATAATTTCCTGCCCCCAATATTGTTGTTTTCAAACTTTATCTGTATTTTTTGGATCTGAAAACACATGAATCTTGTTTTGTCTCTTTTGCTTAATCTGGGAATAATTCTGGTAAAATTTAAGTCATGCTGAAAAGAAGAAAAAAAAAAAAAAAGGGGGGAGGGAGGAAGGGGGGGAAAAAACTCAGCTGTCTGGAACTTGGCTCCCTAATGGGGGGTGTAGCTTTATTGGCTGTGAGCATCCTCTTAACTGAAGCATTTAGGAAAGATGACAGCATTTGGGATTCTCAAGTTGAAAATTGCTGTTCTTAGAGAAGTGGGAAGCAGCTTCTTGCTAAGGCAAATTGTGAAGAAATTGGAATGCCAGGCAGTAACACAGTTTGCCTTCCAGACCATGTGTATTCTGGTTATCTACAGGGTTTATCTGATAGGAAGGGAAAAGAATTCAGGAGAAGCAGAGCAAGTGCGTTTCTAAGGAAGATCTGCAGTGCTAAAAGGAAAGTACAGTATGGTGGCTGTCTTGGGGGGGATGAGACAGAGGGAGACAGAAAAAAGGGAAACTAAATGTAGAAGTAATTGAAGGAAGTTGTGATGGTGGTGGTGGTGATTTTAGCTTTGACTGGAAGGAAAAAAGCATAATAAGTATGTTGCTGTATTTATTCTGTGACAGGATTTAAAATCTGTTATGTTTCTGGTTGGAAGCTTCAGGGACAAGCAGGTAGAAAATTAGATTCCTATTTTCTTTTAGATCAGAGACCTAAACTGAATGGTTTTAAGAGCAGGTTTTGAACCTTGAATCTTCATGTGGAAGTATGTTTTTGTTTTCTAAAGTTTTCTAAAATATAGAGAAATTACATTTTTCTTAATATTTTCTAAAAGATTTTGTCTGGCACTCTTTAGAATACTGGTATGGCTCTGCTCTCATGATGGAGGTGTTTGCTTGTGAATTGGCATACTTTTTTAATAATGTACAGCAAGATTAAGAGAGGGGAGGAAGGAATGGTGAAACTGTCTTATAATAGAAATAAATGAAACTTCTTCCTAGATGCCATATAAATGTAAGTTCTGATACCTGATGCCTTCCCCAAATCCTCTTTCCTGCAAATAAAATCTGGGACTAGCCCCTTTCAGTGTGTGTGTAACCGTGAAAGGTTATCTGAAAATCTGTAGCCTAAAGCTGAAGATACTAGTGAGGAATTTCATCAGTACCCTAAATGGTGTGAACTTTATCAGTACTAATACAGAAATAACATATGGAGTTAAAGCACTTACAGTTCTAACTATGATTCTTCAGCCGAAAATATTAACTTCCAGAGAGATCCTCCAGTCAGTTTCCTGGCTGAACTGAATTATTTCAGTTTTTTAGTGAACTTATTTACCATAACTAGCTTATGAAGTGTTAGAATGGCACAGGAGACCAGCGTCTCCAGTGTTACTGCACTGCTGATTTCCTTTTGAACAACTTCAATTGACTGGTGTAGCACAGAGCCCCGCTCTGTGCTATATGACACTGTTTACAACTTTCCCCTGCTGTATAAATTGGATGCTTCTTATAGTCTTGTTTATGCATAGGCAGATACATAGTTTTCATGAGTCTCTGATTCTAGACCACTTGGGAAGATTCATTTGTAATTTTTTTTTAAGCTCAAATATGATTTTAATATGACTGTGAGAACCTCTGAATAGCTTGGAATATGTAGTACTTGTGTAAATTCTGATCTTGATGGTCTCTAGTGGGTAGATTTAGCAGCTTTAGAAAATAAATTAAGTGAAAGACCTTTTAAGGAAATAAGTGCTCTGTTGCCTAAATGTGTGTTTTTTTGTTGTCATGTTATTTCCTTCTGTAGCTTCCAACTGGTATGTGGAAACTGAACGGTTAGTTAACAAGCTATTCTGGGTAAAACGGACAAAAGCAGGGATAGATTTCAGTTTGACTGCCATTACCAAAAAATGAACTTCTCTTTCCACTTGGTAGAAAATAAACGTGTGGGGTTGAGCAGAGGTGCTGCATGCAAGAAGCTTCACAAATCTGTATGTTATCTTCCAGTATGCATATAGGAATCTTTTCTGTTTAATAGGTCGGATGTTCTGCACTTCCTATACAGTAAGTAGATAGTATGTGTTGGAAAGGAAATAACTTTTTTCATGGTGTTTCTTTTTCCTTAGATGTTGGTAACTGATCTGACACTCGACTTTATTGACTGATGTATGGAAAGTGACTTAATTTAGTTCAGCACGAAGAAGTTCACTCAGAATATCTAATTCAGGAAATGACCTGTTTTAAAAGGATAAACTTCTTAAATTGTCACTAATACAAATCTTTTACATGCTGTGAGAACTTAGACGCTTTTATGCTCATAAGTTAATTGGTTTGTATTGAGCATAAATAGTAATTTTTTTTTTCCTGGTTTCATTGCTAAATTTGGAACACTACAAAAAAAGCAAATTAACTTAGTTCTGTAACACCAAAATATAATTCAAAATTAGAGAGCTTGAGAGCAATGAGATAAGGTGTGGATGTACCATCCACTATGCTTTGCAGGTTTAAATCATATTCTTTAAGAAATGGTGTTAGCTTTATACTTTTAAACACTGTTCTTTTTTAAGGTAGTTTAAGCAAACATTTGCCATCAGTATAAAATGCACTGACTGTTCTGTCTGTGTGGGGTTTTTTTAAATAGTAATAATAATTTGGGTACAGGTTGGCGGATTAGGCTTGTAGCTCTTCTGTGCCTTCTATAGGTCGTCTTTGCCAGTGTGTTGTCTGTGTGTTTAGCTCAAAAGCAACAATAAGACAATAGTGCAACTTCACTGAATCAGCAAGTGATTACCCTGCATGTACAGGAAATGGATCCTAGAGTGTTATGTGTCTGTTTTTTGTCCAAGGTAGATGATATGAGACCAGCTTTTCCAAATTTGAAATGTTTCCATTAATTTTGGTACATTTGGTTTAAGAAGCCAGTAAGATGTCAGCTGCTCTTCCTGCTCCATTTTTCATTAGTATTTCAGCAGATAATGGTGTCAGCACTGTGCTACCTTAATCAGGCGGAGTAAAGTGGATTGGGATAAGCTTTTACAGGTGTGTACTGCTTCTTCCACCAAGGTAGTGCCATCTGCTCCTTGCAGGTTGTTTGTTGTCAGTCTATGTTGAGTGTGATCCTTGCTGTCTGTGCTGCACTTGCTATGCTCAGCCCCTGTTGGAAGGAAGGAAGAAGACATGAGTAAGAGTGGCAACTGTCTAATACTTACCTTCCTCTGGATCTCAGGGAGCTTGTTGCAGTAAGTAGCTCTTACAGTAAAGAGAAAATAGATGGGCCTTGAGGAGGGCTCAGAAAGTGAATCAAATTGTAATGAAGGTACAGGATCAGGCTGTGTACAGGTAGGAAGCACTGTACCTCTGAGGACAAGGTTCCTGTTAATATCTGTGCTACTGATCTAAGTTTAATAACAGAAGATCCCAAACTCTACACCAAAAAAACTTAATGCAACTTCCCAATATCTTTGTTTAGTATTTTGAACTGTCTTCGTTTTACAGAAGCATAAATGAAGGCATAGAATTTATAACTGACTTGTGGAAGGTCATATAGGGACGTGCTGTCAGATTTGGGAACAGAACCTGATTGTTTGGGCTTCCAGTGCTGTGCACAAGGGTTCCCCAGCCCCCACCCCACCTCCCTTCCAAATTGCTTGTTATACTACAACACAGCAGAAAGTGTGTATCTGCAGAAACATGGAGACAGTGACCACAGAGACAGTGCAGTGAATCCCTTGGGAAAACATGCACCTGAAACCATCACTGAACTCATTAGCAGCAATTACTTTTTAAGAGTTTTGTGTATTTCCTCTCCTCAGAACCTTGAGATTCCAGTTTTTGGCTTTGCAAACTTCTGGAGTTACATAACGCTCACAGTACTGTCTGTCTGCATGTTGGTGGGTTTCTCTGTCTTGGCAGAGGCACTAGAAGATACCACTCTTTCTTGTTAGTGAAAGCAGTCTGTGTTTGACAGTTCTGGTGACTGAAATGTTACTTATCTGCAGAACAGTGGGATGGCAGCTGTGTGGATGAGTGTCAGTTCTGGTGTAGCTTGCTACATCCTTGAGGAATAAGAGGGTATCTTGCTCTCTCTGTGCCAGTGTTCAGTCCTTAATTAGTGACTTGGAGTCGAAAGGAGTATGGTGTGGTTTTTATTTGTTGTTATCTGGTGGGAAATTACTTGTGGGCCCTCAGTTACTCAAAGTCCAGGCTTGTTCATAATTACCTGAGCGTTCTTGCACTCTTTAGTGTTTGTGTTACCCAGAGCAGTTGCTCTGATGCTTTTCCTTCCACCTCTACCCTACTCCCCCCAAATCTGAGCACTGGTGACAGAGGTGGGTGGCTTGGTCGCAGGGATCCTCCCTTCCCTCCACCCCTAAGTAAAGGGAAGTAACTGCTGAATTTGTAACAGTAGATAGGGTGCCTCAGTGTGGTTCCTCCCTTTTCCTGACCTTGCCGGTGAGGCAGCTGCTGCAGACAGAGACTTGATGTCTCCTGTGGGTTGTAGAAATAACCCTTTGCAGCTCAAAACTTGCACAGAGCCCTTGGGGGCTGACCAGGGTGCTGTGGAGAATAGGTCACGATGTGCTCCTGAACAGAGCTCTAGGTGAGCAAGATGGTATCTGCAGGTGCCTTTCTTCCTTCACCTCCAGCCTGTCGGCATGCACTTCTGACTGTGCTGAAGGGGTCAGTCAAGTGCTTCATCGGCTTAGGGCCAGGTAGTGACATAAGATACAGCACTTCTAACAGGTGGGTTCTCTGAGGAATCCTTTTATTGTGCAGCAAATGAAAGCAGAACTCTAAACATCTCCTCTTGGTATTAGAGGAAATGTGTTTTTTCCCTTGGGTTAATTAATAAGAGTGTAGATGCTACCTTTGCTCGAGACTATGCAAATAGTGTTACTCATTACTTATGCAAGCCCTTAATGCTGTTAACAGGAGCCACGAATGCTTTGCAGAGTGTAGACTTGTTACTATAATACTGATATTTTGGAAGAAAAGGAGGGATGGGGAACCCTACATGAGAATTTCAACTTGGAGCAAAACATGAGTGTAGCATTTTCAGATACAACTTGTAAAATTCAACAATCTGTATTAACATGAGATGAAATTGGTAGCCAACCTGCTGGTTAAACTGACAAAACAAATTAGTTTTACTCTGAAAAAGATTGATGAATTAGTGTGACTTTATTTTTAATAATATTCTTGTCTAAGATTCGAGATCAGATATGTTTAATTGGTAAGTTCTGGGTTTGGCAAACTGAAAAAGGCTCTGAAAATCAAAACTTCACTTGGTTTAGGCCTCTGCTATGATAAAGTCTTTTCATAATAGCTGCAGATGATGCATGCCATGCTGTATCTTCTGCCGTCGTGCAGTATTCTAAAAGAACAGTAAAGGTTGTCTCTTCTGCAGTGAGATACAGCTTTCTTATGTTGCTTATGTTTCTTATGTTAAGATAGCAGATATATTTGTGATACTGTCATCCCTCTCCCTTCCTTCCTTCCTTCCTCCCTCCCTCTCCAAAGAGCCTAAAATAACCAACTCTTGTGTATTTTTTCTGTTAAAGAGCAGGCACGCTGCTCTAAGTGCGAGGAGGCTTTGATGCTGTAGTGATGAGCAGTTAAAAACTCATTGGGAGGAGACTCTGCATTGTTTTCCTAATTTTGTTGTAACCTCAAAGACAAATAGGAGTAAAACCTGGTACTCTTCCTACTTTTGTTAAGAAGGCGGGGAGGCCTCTTGGAACTTGGGCAGAGGAGGCTTATTAAAACAAATGCTGGTTTGACATCCTTAGTGTTGAACGTAATGTTCTTACTGGGTGGTCTTAAAGTTATAAATAGTCCCAAGGAAAAAAATTGCTTGTTTACTACTTGAAGCATAACAATTCTTTGATATCCTTGAAAAAGAACTGAAGTGTAGAGTCTTCTGGCTGCTTTCACACCAGTGTTTCACATGATAATGTTTTTTCTAAACTGTATCAGGCAAACATGGGTTTTTTGTTGGCTTTTTTTTCCAGCTAATCTTTCACCAGATGCATATCTTCACTTTCATCCTCTGATCTCCTTGTACTTTGGGGTCAGCAAATCCGCCAACCAGTATTTGTCCTGCAGCAATCATTGTCAGCTGAGCATCTTACTTGACTTTATTGTAGTAGGCGTACTACAAATTAATACTTGAACTGTGATCCCCATGCAATAATTCAGTGTTTTCTGGAGCCTAAGATAAGAAAATGTGTAAAACAAATAGACAAGAACAAGGTGTCCAGGCAGTTGCATCAGACTGCTGCAGTAACATCTAAGTAGCTGCAGAATATGATACTATGGCTTGTCTTTTTGCAGTCGTACACCTAACGATGTTAGTTGCTGTTACGTTCCTAAATGTTACTTGTGACATTTCTCTCTTTCTAGGTGCTTCTCCTAGCCTGTGATCTTACTGTGAATTTGCTGGTTTCTTTCTCACTGCTGAAGTCTCCTATCTGCTTACTGCAGGCCATTTCCTTGACCTGTTGTCTCACTTTTCTCCTCCTGCCAAAATACTGTGGACTTTCTCTTTTCCTGCCATTGATGCAAGAGTGCTCTCATCACAGCTTCTGGCTCTGGAACAGACTCACATGCTTGCTCTCTACCTTGTTGACTTTCAGTCTCATTTCAGATCTCATCTGAAAACCTCTTCTCCCTTGCCTATTTCTTTTAATTAATCTTTTTCTATTATTTAACTGCCTATTTTACTGCCTTGCAGCTTAAATTATGCAGCTGTTTTTCATGATGCTTTTCAGACAAACAGCTTCTTTTAGCATGGGTTTGAATAATTTGAAAACTGCAGCTACTGAAGACATTTATATATGCTTGTTTTTTTGATTATCTTTATTGGCACAGAGTTGAGACTAAGGCCTTGACTCTGAAGTGGTCTGTAACCACCTGAGGAAGCCATGATGAGCAGGATGCAGAAGAAATAGAAGGCAGCTGGGGAGGCGTGGTGTGCAATGGGACTGACATGATTCTGTCTACTAGTAAAACTCTTAGGAGGCCTCTCAGATATGTGGCCAGGCCTTTCCTTTATAAGAAATCTGTCTTGTCCAGGAAGCTGGTCCTTTTGTTACTCTGAGACCAAGGAGGGGAAAGGGCTTAATAAAACTTGTCTGCTTGGAGGGCTTTGGCTCTCTTAACAGTGAGGGAAAGGTGGACTTGTCAGTGGGAATGGTGTTCTGTTAACATACATTAGTAGGTATGTATCCACAAAGCAGAGCTGGACCTGATCCTGAAGGGTTTTTATAAAATATGTAGCCTCCAGGGTTCCCACTTTGAGACCTCATAGCAGGTGGCCTGGGTGATGCTTCAGTCAAGGTCCAGAGAGTATCAGACTAACAAATAGAGATATGATGGGTCAGTGCACTTACGTTGGCAAGATCCATGGAGGCCTGGCTGGGGATTGTTCAGATTTTGATTTGCTGGCTGACTTGCAGGATTTCTAAATCTCTGGGAGGAGCTATTGTTTCTGTGATGCAAACTCCTGGCTTTAGCTGCATTAGATAAAAATGTGGTTTGGAAGCACTTGGCTCTACAAGGGCTCTCTTCAAACACCGTGGGTGTGTTTCCTGCTGCTGCATAATGTATGTTCTCCCAGCACTGAAATGATCTGGTTGCCACAGTAGTCCTGAGACTTGTCTGGGAGCATTGCAAGTACATGTTGTCTTAAACGGCAACAGATTTTGTGTCTAATTTCTAAGATGTCTTTAGCTTTGAATGTTAGAGAAGATTGTTGTTGCCATAGATGTAATTGAAGCTTGGGCTCATACAATGCTGCTTACTTTGTAAGAAGTCTTGTATCACTTGAGTAGTGGCCGTGTAATTTCTAGATGTATATTTGGTTCCTCTTTAGCAGTCTGTCCTTTAAATCAATGGAGAAGGATAACAATGGATGGAAAGCTTTCTAGCATGCGTTCCTTCTTTGGAAACCTGCTACCCATGAACAAGAACTGTAAAATCAGCTCCTGCCAGTACTATGCAGTGAATACTGACTGTTCAGAAACTGGGGGAGGTATTTGTTGTAATTATGAGAGGCTCGTTTACTGGGGATAAAAGCTGAGTGTGCAGGGATATGGTACCTGTGGGTTGCTGCTCCTCTGCTGAAGGAAGAAAAGTTGCTGGTTTTGGTCCTGAATGTGGAATGCACTGGGGATTTGGGTGTGTTTCTCAGGCACGGAAAGGGCTTAAGAATTGATAAAGAATAATCTATGTTGAATAACTGTTTGCCTTGCTGACAGAAAGTGGGAATGGTTTGAAGGATGTCTGAAAAGCAAGTTGAGGCTCCTGAGCAACTCCCAAGTTTCTGGCATGAGTAAAAGCACAGGAGGAATGGGAGAGAACGTGTAACCCTCCTTCACTCAGTGCCTCTCTTCAACCACACTCTCTTCCTGTGACATGGTAGGACAACATTAAAAGCAAATACTGCTGCTCTTTACTTCCTACTTATGGCAGACAGCTAGAGAGGTAGCTTTACTTTTTTCTCAGATTGCTGTAAAGGGTTACTGCAGCAGCACTGGGAGTGGGGGAGTATGAACTGAAGCAGGTACTTACTGGCTGTATAACATCCCACCAGGCCTGGGGGAATGAATGTGGGGAATACTGTGAGTCATGCTTGTCAGTCTCATAAAGCAGGAGGCTTTTTAAAATTGGCCTTGGAGGGGAAGAGGTGTTTAATGGAGCAGTTGTGAAGGAGTTATGCAAATAGAGAACATAAATAATGAGCAAAAGCTACTCATTTAAGCTTCTTGCCTCCTCAGAAAATGACTAAATGCAAACTAACCACTGCAAAAGTGAAGAAAAATGCATCATCATTAAGTATAATCGGTGCAAAAATGTGGCCATTCATGATGATAAGAAAATTCTCCTTTTGTGACTAGGAAAATGAATTTCTGTAGTTGTTGAACAGAAAAGGTTTTCTTTTTTTTTCTTTCCAATTTCTTTTAAAAAAAACAAGGTGGGAAGCTGGAAAGCAGTTACTCTAGTAAGAGCTGGTTAGGAGGGGAGGTGGTAAAAAGACCAGTCTCCAGTTTTGCTTTGGACATATCCTCAGTGTTTAGGCTGTTTTTATATAAAAAGTCTTTCCTTTTCCATCCCCTATTATTCATGCAGGATTTTATATGCATGTAAATACTGTATATTCTTTAGTAAAATTGAGAGCATGTTTTTAGGGTATAACTTTTTTTAGCCACTTCTTGCTGTTCTAAATTAGAGTTTCATACAGAGCTTATGAAATGTAATTGTTCCAGTCCTGGGCTTGCTTGCATCTGCTCACATCATAGTATGAATCTTATCTCTGGTAGCTAAGTCTTGCCAGCAGACTTAATTGGCATATAATTTGCTTGGACTACCTCTTCTGCCTCTCTTGCAGTGTAGAGAGGCCATCCCAAGCTTTGAAGCAGTTATATATGCCAGGTACACTGTCCCTGCCTTGGCCTCTCCTGTGTTTTAACTAGGTGGGGGCAGGTGCTATGCTTCCTCTGGGGCACACAGATGTGGAGGTAGATGGTAGTGTGTGTATGGGCGGGTACACAACTGCGGCTGACATCTTCCTGTTGTGAAAGGACTGTTCTTCTGAACACAGGTCCTCTGTGGCTGTAATAAGGCCACTAATTTGTCAAGCTGATTACAGATGAGTTAGTATTAGGGTGTCCTGGTGGCCCTACTACAAATGCTGAAATAGAATAGTTCAAGGACTGTTTTACTACTGGAGGGGGGAACAGGGAGTGATGTGGATGTGGCTATTCTCATGCATCTGATTGCATGGAAGTGCAAGCACTGCTGTCATCTGTATGACTGCGCTTCCTGTATCTGCTTAAAGCTGCCCTCTTCTACATTGTACATGAAGGGGAAGCAGTCTTTAAAATCATGTGAAGGAGCAGCATAAAATCACTGTTGAAACTTAAGCATGGATTAGAAAGCTTTTCTGTAATTATATCTGCAAGAGGCATTGGAGCTGTATTTCTAGAAAAAGTTACTCCCTTGAACTACTGCTGTGCTAACACCGCAGCAACTGTCTCTCCAAGGACTTTGTTCAAAAAACCAAAACAACCCCCTCACTTCTCAAATTGACACTATTTCCTATTGAAGGACTTGCTTTCTGTCTTCTGTTGGTTTCTGTAAGTTAAGCTTTATCCGTTGCTGGATGTGGAGATTACCATATTTATTTTTGTTACCTACTGTCCTGTTCACATTTTTTGGGGGGAAAGAAACTGGTATATTATTGACTTGCCATTCCTCCTTCCTCTCCTCCTCTTCTCCATTCTCCTGAGCCATCTGTTTTGTTCTGTTGTGTGTGTTTGGGGTTTTTTTGAAGAGCTAAATTCCTACTTGCTGCAATTGAAATAACCCAGTATTCAAATGAGCTTATTTATGTAAGGTTTTAGAATGCTCTTGCTAACCATAGGCTCAAATTTTAACATAATAAAAGTAATTCCTCAAAAAGAAACTGGATGTAGTGTGCTTACAACCACTAAACCAGATAAAAATTCTACAGTCAGGTTCAGGAGTGCACAAAAGTCTAAACAATATTAGCAACTGTTTTTGTGATCAGATAGAAACAGAAACTAGGTTGATTTTCTCCACTTACATGCAAGTTCTTGTAAAAACAATCAGTCCTTGTATTGCAGTCCATTACTTTATTACCAGGAGATCACTGTATAGCCTGTGTGCTATATGAAAGTATGCCTTGTGCTAGGAAGCAAACTACTACGAAACTGGGGAGATCCACTGGTTTCTGGTCTAAGCACATTGTGCTAATGTTGTGATGTATGTGCAAGCCCTTGGATGGTTTCCTGCTGGAGTGAATATATTGATCTTCAAGACACTAAATAGTTAGTAGTGTAGTGCTATAAAGCATGAGAAGGGAATTTGACCCTGTAATGGCCATTGTTTTCTTCTTTGTTTTAAAAATACTGTGATGTTTGGGAACTGCCTGAACTGTTAAATCTGGGCAGCAGCTGTGTGTCAAAAGTTACTTTCTTAAACATGAGAACTCTTGATGAATCAGGAACACTTGCAGTCCAGACATTTGCTGGATGTTAGAAGGCCTGTGTAACTCCTGGCTCTACATTTTAGTGCATTGAGATTCTTCTTGGAGCTGGACAGGCCTGCTAATGGCTTTCATGCTCTCCTTCTCCACTTCCCTCCCTGCTTTGTTGTCCTGCAACATCTCCATGTGGAGAAACCTGTTTCGTTGCAGGGTGTAGCTTTGAGCCTGCTTGCTTTTGGACCAGGCCTTTCGCAGATGCCGATGTTCAGTATGTAGCTGTCTTGCAAACAGCAGTTGAGGTTACCCTGTTGTATGGGTTCAGAGCACTTTTAACATATAATCTGTGATACCAGGACATGCTGAGGTGATGCTGTAATTTGATCCTTTATGCTAAATCTTGTTGTCTTAACCTTGCTTGCTCAGTGGTGTCTGTTATGATTTCAGGCCTCCCTAGAGGGTAAGGAGGACTGGAGAGTGAGGATCTGAAAAGAAAGGTAGTCTTAGATGACCTTTTGTAGGTGAGCTTCCATCTAAAAGGCCATCTATCCATGATATTGAGAAGTTGTGGTGGTGAAGTTTCCACTGAATGGATAAAGGGGAAACATAACCCCCATTTTTAGAAAGGGAAAAAAAAGAAGACCCAGGGAACTACAGGCCAGTCAGTCTCACCTCTGTGCCCAGCAACATCATGGAGCAGATCCTCCTGGAAGCTGTATTAGGGCATATGGAAGATGAAGTGATTTATGACAGCCAACATGGCTTCACTAAGGGCAAATTATGCCTGACAAATTTGGTGGCCTTCTATGATGGGCTTACAGCGTTGGTGGATAAGGGAAGAGCCTCTGATGTCATCTACCTGGACTTGTACAAAGCATTTGACACTGTCCCACACAACATCCTTGTCTCTAAATTGGAGAGACGTGGATTTGACGGATGGACCACTCAGTGGATAAGGAGTTGGCTGGATGGTCACACTCAAAGAGTTGCAGTCAACAGCTCGATGCACAAGTGGGGAGAGCAGTGATGAGTGGCATTCCTTAGGGGTCGGCATTGGGACTGGCGCTGTTTAACGTCTTTGTCAGTGACATGGACAGTGGGATTGAGTGCACCCTCAGCAAGTTCATCAGTGACACCAGGCTTTGTGGTGCAGTTGACACACTGGAGGGCAGGGATGCCATCCAGAGGGACCTGGACAGGCTTGAGAGGTGGGCCTGTGCAAACCTCATGGGGTTCAACAAGGCCAGGTGCAAGGTCCTACACATGGGTCGGCGCAATCCCAAGCACAAATACAGGCTCTACAGAGAAGGACTTGGGGGTACTAGTGGATGGAAAACTGACTATGAGCCAGCAATGTGCACTGGCAGCCCAGAAAGCCAACTGTATCCTGGGCTGCATCAAGAGAAGTATGCCCAGCAGGTCAAGAGAGGTGATTCTGATCCTCTGCTCTGCTTTTGTGAGACCCCGCCTGTAGTTCTGTGTCCAGCTCTGGGGCCCCCAACATAAGGACATGGACCTGTTGGAGCAGGTCTAGAGGAGGTCACAAAGATGATGAGAGGGCTGGAACACCACTCCTGTGAGGACAGGCTGAGACAGTTGGGGTTGCCTAGAGAAGAGAAGGCTCTGGGGAGACCTCATAGCAGCCTTCCAGTACTTCAAGGGGGCCTACAGGAAAGATGGAGAGTGACTTTTTATCAGGGAGTGTAGTGATGGGATGAGGGATAATGGTTTTAAACTGAGGGAGGGTAAATTTAGATTAGGTATAAGGAAGAAAATCTTTCCTGTGAGGGTGGTGAGACACTGGAGCAGGTTGCCCAGAGGAGTTGTGGCTGCCCCCTCTCTGGAAATGTTCAAGGCCAGGTTGGACAGGGCTTTGAACAACCTGGTCTAATGGAAGGTGTCCCTGCCCATGGCAGGGGGCTTGGAACTAGATGATCTTTAAGTTCCCTTCCAACTCAAACCATTCTATGATTCTATTCTATGATTTTAGCATGTTGCTTGTCTTCAGATACAGATTTATTGTAGTATTCTGGGCTCATTCCTTTAGTTTGGTTTGTCAAAATGGAGATGAACTTCTGACTGTGTGAGCACTTGACAGTCCATGAGAGTAAACTGAAGAGCTAAATAAAATCCATAGAAGGAACCACTGTTATCAATGTTACAGAAAGGGACTCTCTTACACAGTATGAGCTGAAGAGCTTTGCCCCAAAACAGGTTATTCTGAGCTGTTCTGATTTTTCACTCCAGTTTTCACTCCAGTTAGGTTCTGTGTTGCTGCCACTATATTACAAGGAGGATATTAAGGTAACTAATAAATGCTGAAGTGTCTCCTTCCTGTTCCCACAAAAAAATGAAAAATATATCTCTGACTTAGCAGTGAGCATGTCCTTGCTAGATGAGCTAAAATTTGTGGGTGGGTGCTGGCACTTAAGAAAGTAAACAGAAAGCCATTTTAATTTCAAGCCCCATTAGAAACGGAAAACAAGATCAATATTTGAGAGACAGTGTGTAAGGAAACAAATGGAATGCAAGTTCTCTAATTCCCTATTATCTCCTGTCTAGTGTGCTGAAATAATCATACGCTCTGTAGCCTTGAGTAGCTTGCTTTCTGTTGAAGAAGGAAGACTGCTGTGTAAGAACCAAGGGTTTCTTTTCCTGGCTGACAGTCTGAGGGTGGCAATAGTCTGTATTTGGAGCTCTGGCTGATGTCTCTGGTGTCAGAGCCTGCTTTATGTCAGCTCTGAAGAAATTTGTGTGTTTGATGTCGTAAGGCAAATCATAGGCACTGCAGGGAGGTTAAAAGTGTAAGTCTGAAGCAAATGTGCAGTGCTTTACAGGAATGGAAGATGTGGTTTCTGTCCTGCAGCCTGTGTTGTCTAAATCATGTAAAACAGAAAATGAGACTCAGACCAAATTTCATAAGCTTGTTGCATATTTAGTCTTACTAATTCAGTGTTCAAGGGTTGTGTAAAAATGACACATGGGCATGTCTGCTTCTGTCATTTTAGTTCGGTGTGGCATGCTATTTTGGCTGTATACACAGACCGTAACAACTGACATTAGCAATGTATTGTGCCAACATACATGTTTATTATGACATCTCCTCTATTGGATTTGGCAGGAGAACTGAAAATTGTGTTTTCAATGATATTTTTGTATATATAATTTGTTTTTTAATAAGGGGAGTGGTTTAGTCTAGAGCCAACATGGAGCACTGCTGCATTGGGCAGAAAATGCTGCTAACAGAGCAGCTGGCACATATCTTCCCAGGCTCCATCTGTCAGAGTCGGCATTGCTTTGTGAATCGCACTCCTATTGGATAGATTTGTTTCTTGCTATAATGTTCGCAGCCTGGATTAAAACGCCATTCCTAAGTTGATTTTTTTTTTTTTTTTGAAATATTTACTGTTTAAAGAAAGTGTTTTGTAGGCTACTTCTGCCCTCCTTTACGGACCTGTTAAAATCTGCATCGGTGTTGTGAATGCTACATCTTGTGGACCTGTCTTAGTTTAAGTAAAAAAATTGTATGAGGGTAAGGTAGTTATTAGCTTAGTCTCAAAGATGTGGTTCTTTGCTGTGTACACACAGGTCAGAGTGGGTTGGGATCTAATGATAATCTGTATCAGTGTATCTGAGAAAGTTAGACCTTTTTTTTCTGAAACTTCAATGTGCATATTCATCTTGCATTTTTTTATCACGACTGTTACAGTTTTACCATTATAGGACATACATGTGTGTATGTATATACAATATATGCATGTGCCTTAAACTCTCCTTTGGAATTAACTCCCCTTAATGAAAAAACTTTTTTCCCTTTACCTTCCCCAAAAGAGATAATAATTAGAAAAATTGAGACTCTTCTTTCTACAGTTAATCAACAGAATGAAAAGCAACTTTCAAGTAAAAGAAGATCTGCAAGGACACAGGCAGATTGGCTAAATTGGTCCCAGCCCACAGAAATGCTAATTTGCTATCAAGGCTATTCAGGACTGTTCAGGGGAATATTATTGATGGAAAGGAAGGATTTGTTTCTAGCTGATTGTCTAGCATGGACAGGATTTGGGGGAGGGCCTGTCTTAGAGCTTGTGAATTATAGGCAGTGCTTGTTACGCTGTCCTGTGTGTTTGTTAAACTACAATAAATTGGTGTGTGTGTTGACCCTTAAGAGGGAATAGCTGACCAGTCAATGATTTTTAAGATAGTGTTTCTAAAAAGCAACAGACTGAAATCTTGCTTGTGGGCTGTGGTGTGGTGGTTGCTGTGGTGGTGATCACCTTATCGTCTGGTGCCTTGAATGAATGCCAGTTTTATTGTGCAAGGTCTTTACCTGGGGAGAAGAGATTTCAAGTTCTGCGAGTTCATCTGCATTTGGTATAGCTGAGTTACTACATCTTATCTTGGAGAAACTCAACAGACATGGTATTATTTCATACCAATGGGCCTTTTTGTTGTGGATGCTGGAAGGAAGTTCACTTGAATTGAATTGTAGATGCTAGCCTGGTCGTGTTTATTGAGGATTTCTGCCTCAGTAGATGGGAAAAATTACTGTTTACTGAATGGACTTGAAAGAATTTAATCATCCTAGTTTTAATTTTGGGGTTACTGTAGTGAGAGGGATCTTGGGCTTTAGAACTGTTCTGAATGGTTAGGCATACTTTTGTGCCTCCCCCATCTTTAAATTTCTTCATACTCGTGGAACAACCACTTATTTAAGCGGTTGACAGCTTTGAGACTTCTATTTGACACCACTTCTCAGTATGTGTAGAGAGAGGTGTGTTGGATAGTCTGTTCTATTTCTTGTTTTCACTGCAAGTGAAGCATTGACTGCCAGTCCCCTGGAGAGAAGGAGGTGGACAATGTTCAGTGGCAGTAATATCTTGCTATTAATATCTTGCAAGCTATTGGGTAATGAAAAGTTTGAGTTTTCAAACCACACCCCCCCCCCCCCCCCAGTTCAGGAATGGTAGAAAAGTACAACAAAACGGCAAGTTATGGCAAATCACTTCAGTAAAACATTTGAACATTTTTCTACTGCACATATTGTAGTACTGATCTTTGGTGCAGAATTTCAGTTGAGATTTGCCTGTACTCTGGAATGTGTGAGGTTCTGGCTTTAGTTCCCCTTCCTATGGAGGCTGGGTTTGCCCTGTCATTTTATCAGGCTGTGCTTGTACTAAGTCCTGTTCCTTGTCCCCATGTAAATGCTTTCTTTTTAAATTTCCCACAATTGTTTTTACTGATGATAGTAATGATATGAATGTCAAAGCAGGTGGCTCCAGTAACAAGAGTACTGATGGTGGCTGATTTGGGACTGTTTGTGTTGAAGACAGACAGTAGATGAAGTGTACTGGTGACCTCTGAAGTCTTACCTGTGGGGCTGTGGGAGGATGTCTCTTGTGCTAGTATCTTGGGCAAAGGTTGAGCTTAGATTTCTGAACTAACTCTTCCGATGGCTTATGTCACTTTTCAGTGAGGGACTTGAGGTGCTGATCAGTGTGGAACAGTCTGGAACTTGTAAGCAGGTAAATACCAGGCTTAGTAGAGCTCTGTGAATATTGTTAAATAATCAGTGCATCATGCCCTTGAAGTAAATGCTAGCCTAATGCATTGCAGAGAGAATTTCTTCAGTGAGATTGCTGTATGGCATGAGCTCAGTAAGCCTGTTCCAGGAGACAGCTGACACACCTGATTGGTACTCTGCCCTTACCTGAATAGTATACATAGTGTAAGCAACCCCTGTTTGTAAACTTTTAAGCCTTAGTTTCCCCTGCCACTCTGGAATGATATATATCCCTTAAGGCTATATCTGTGATGAGAGAAAGAAACCCTGAATGCTCCCCGCTGAGCACCTGCTAGTAATGACCACAGTCTGTTTAGATCTTGGATGGCTTCCAGGTAGGTAGTTGGCTCCTGGAAGTTCTTCAGAATATAGAAACTTGTGGCACTTCCTGCTGTGACTTGCCAGTTTGACTTTCTTCTTTCATTTATAACTGATACTCTGATGTAATAACTAGCAGTAACAGCCAAAAAGTCTACCATGGTGCAGTGTGTTTACAAAGTAGTCTAACAAGCTTCATGAACTATGTATAAGGAGGAAACCTCTATCCATGGGCTACCCACTTATTTCAGTATGTAGCTCCTCAGTTATTTACAGTGATCTCTGGATTTACAGTTCTTGATATTAAGTGTAGATCAGTCTTGGCTCAGTAGGTAAATGTTATCTAGTGTGTATGGCATATTTAAATCTTTGAAACACAGTACTGCAGTTTGGATGTGGAATACTTGGTCTAAGCTGAACGTAATATTGTGAATAGTTTAGAAATGCCCAAGCATTTTGCCACTGGCAGTCAGAAGTAACAAGTAACTCAAAGCTGGTCTTAAGAGTTTATTAAAAGCCTTATCAGATCAGTGAAGCAACAACTTCAAACTCATAAATACATCCAGAAGTTCTACATAATGTTACAAGCTCTTGCTCAAGGGAGGTTTGGGTTCTCCTGTTTTCTGAATGTGGAAGCCACTTTTCAGAAATATGTTCCTTCCACCTTGGAGTGTCCCCAGCTAGTTCTCAGGGAGGTTAAGTACTGATATCTAGGAGTCTCCAAGCCACTGCCTGGATGTACATCTTCACCATTGTATAAAAGTATTTCCAATTTAATTGAAAAAGGAGGTGCTGTAGGTTGTAGCTAACTTAAGCTAAAAGTTTTAACTGGTTGTTTTTTGGTTAGTTTTTGTTGTTGTTTTGTTGGGGTTTTTTAGTAAAAATTCATTCCTCAGTTTGTTGGGACCAGATCTCTGAGCTAAAGTGGCAAGACTTTAGTGAAGGAAGAAGAACTTTGAAACCTCAGCTGTAGTATCTGTTTTACCAGGAAGTATGCATTCTGTAAATGTCAAAGATAGATAAATAACAGCATGAATAAAAGAGAATACAAGTGGGTGTATTGATAACTCTGGCATAGTTGCATTCTGTGAATGACGATATGTGGTAGAGATTGCTAAATCCACGTGGCAAATGATTGTGGTAATCCTAATTTTTCTCTTTAATCAATTAATGAAAGGTGGAAGTCTTTTTTAAAAAGACAACCAAGATGTAAAATTAAACAATTATCCTGTGTTTACTTGAAAAGCAAACACAAATGTGCTGCACTGTTGAAGTCATTAAATGTGCATGAGCAATAACAGCAAGGGCATATAAAACTGAGTGTAAAGCTGGTTCTGTAGCTTGGTTGCTGAGAGTGATCAAGGCCTTGAACAGAATGCCAAGCATCTGAACAGATATTGGGCACTGAATAATTAACAGCTGTGTTCAGCTTATTGGTTATTGGGCTGCTTTAGGGCAGTGCTCTGTTAGTAGTTTATCCTGGATGGGTTTTTCTGTGCTTGAGTTTGCACATATTCCAACAGCTGAAGATGAAAAATGTGGAGCAACACATGCCACATACTGAGGAGGCAAATTAATTTGCTTCTGCTAGGGCAGCCAGTCTTGGTGTGATCTGATGAGTTGCTTTCTGACTTTTGTCAAATGGAGCCGATTCTTTTGGTGGAACATTTATCTTACAGGGAATTTCAAGCACAGTGACTAGAACTGAAGCGGAAAGAGGGAAAACAGAGGTTGGAGAATAGGTAATGAGGGTATGGACCGGTGTGCTTGCAACAGAAAGTTTGGCTTCCAAAGATGTTTTTGCAGTGTGAGCTGATGTGATTTTTTTGGAGGAAGCTTCTACATGTAGTTGCATGCTGTATGAACTACAAGATGGTGGTAATGAGCTGGTAGAGAGAACGCTGGGAGTGCAGATGGTTTGAACACAGCACAGACGCTGTTGTGGGGATGTGCCTATGTGGGAGGCAGTTTGGAGAGGGGAAGAAAAAATGGACTGACTGTGCTGCTTGTAAAGATCAGCTGCTGAGTGATTGACAAGTTCCTCATCATTTGACCTTGACCTGTCACTGAACTGAAGAATCAGTAAATAAGCTCCTACTCTCTTTTTACTGTGGCAATTGCTTCGGTGCAGAATCAGTTTTGACTTGACCATAGTAATTATGTAAACTTTTAAAGGAAGCTTTATGATACAAGCTTGCATTTGACAAAAACACGTGATATGTTGTGTGGAATGCCATGCAGGTTGAACTTGCTATGTATCCACTTGGATTATAGGAGAGGTTTTTCTTTTTTTAGTATTAAACCTAGTTATGTGAAAGCAATTTCAAACTGCAATTTTGCCACAGTAACATGACTGTACAGGGTGAACTGGGGGTACAGGTGGGAGCTTACTTTAAGAAGAAAACTTCAAAAGCTCTAATGTTCTGGATATAAAGAATATTTGCTTTGCTACTACAGGACACTCAAACTTCCCTTGATATCAAGGACTATGGGAGAAACAACTGTATCTTTGAAGCTTTTAATAGAAATCATAAAGTAATTCTGAACTATTAGGAAAACAAGTCAGTTGGCAGCCTTTGTATTGTGTTGTCTACCTTTAAATAGTTAACAGGTGCTCATGCATTATACTACAGTGTCTGAAGGCATGTAAACATGTGCATTATCTTCTATGCTACTTTTAGTTTTTGCTTAAAGAGGGAGATGAAAGTAACAGTTGGAGAACATTGGAAATCCCGGCTCCCTCCTGTTGCTGCCACACAGCTCTTGGCTTCTCCTTCTCCCGTCTCCCTTTTGCTGGCTGTGAAGCTTTTAGCTTATATCTTTGCAGATGCCAGCAGTTCTAATTAAAAAATGCAAGAGACTATGTGTCAAGTTAGTTCTAATCTAAACTGTTAAACTGCAAACTGAAATTGCCTGAATTATCTGCAAAGCTTGAAAATGTTTCTAACCTAATTCTGCTAGGACATGAAATAGTTCCACATCACAACTATGTTCATCTACTCCTGCTGCCAAAGTAGTCGTTAGAGCAAATAACTGAATCATTAGGTGCTTAGGCAAATGAGGGCAAGGCATTAATCAACAAATCATTAGAGAAGAAAAGCAACTTTTTGTACACTGAAGTTTTCTCATTTGACAACACGCAGTAATCGAGTGCTGTGGCTTTGTAACCTGTTAGTGTTCAGCCTAACATTATTTAGCTGAAACTTTGTAATAAGAAAACTTCTTGAGTAAAGGCTACAGATCTACACTTGAGTTTATATAAAGTTAGAATTGTGTTGACCGCCGCCTTATTGGCTGTCTAATTCAGTAAACCTTTTATTTCAGATATCACTGAAGCTCCTACCTGTATTTTCACTATTGTCCAGAGTGGGAGAAGTTCAAGTATAAATCATCAGTTGTTTTCTTTAGGCTGCAGCTCAGTAAGACAGTGTTTTTAAAGTCACTGCTAGGGATGACTTGAAGTTTAAGATGCCTCTTCCGAAAGCCAGTGTGCTTTGGGAAGCTTGCTTCTTGAAACTTTAGTAGTTGTTTTGCAGATCCTTCATCACCAAAGCTTGTTTTCTAAAGAAGCAAAATGACTCTTACTAATGTTTTCTGACAGCTAGAAATGTCAATATTCTTTTTAGGTGAAAGGTAGCTTTGCATCTGGAAATACTAGAAAATGGAGTTTTGCGTAGTGTGGCCTTAGTACATGCGATAGCTGTTTTACCTTTTGGCAACAGATTGCATTAAACTGTTCTTGCTGCTTCACACTGTAGAAGGCATCTGCATGTGAATCCGATTGAAGGATGGCATTTATCAAGTGTTCTAATAAGTGTCAAAACAGTGCTAGGAATGTTAATTATGAATACGAACAAATTTCCCAGATTGGGGGGGAATTAATGCTTGTTTAAAAAATCCTTAATTAAGAGGTAGCCTAACATAGCTTGTGTTGCAGTATTTAGGTCATGCTGCAACTATATAATGTATATGAACAGCTTGCCTTTTGGTTTTCTCCTTAAAGCAAGAGAGACAAGGAGGATTCCTTATTAGCTGTTACATCTTTTCATACTTTAACTCAGGGTAGATTTAACACTTGTGGATGTTAAACTAAAATATTGAGGTGAAGAAAAAAGAGTCAGGATTTAAGAATGAATCAGTGCATAGAAACTGGAAAATACAGGGCTCATTTGAATGCAAACGGAATTGCTTTGTTTCCTGACTTTGTGCTTCATATTGTAACTGTTGCATGCAATGTGTGTCAAGTGTTATTCAAAGAAATCAATAGTAAAAATAGACAGAAGTCTAGTTGGAAGGGACTATAAATATGAACCTTTCCTTTTGGTTGCTGAGATCAACTGACTATTCCAGAAACAAATAAAATGAGGAAGAAACTACAGTAGCATTGAGTCATCATGTACTGCAAATCCTTCCTTATGCAGTGCACCTTTCCGACAAAGGGAAGAAAAGAGAATCCTGGATAGCTGCAGTTTGCAAGCTGAGTAACAGATGAAGTACGTGGCCTCCACTACCAGCTCCCAAGCTGTGATACAGGGAGCACTTCAGAGGGGGGCGGGGGGCGCGTGTATTTTCCAGGTGGAGGTGCTGTTGGTACCTCCCATCCTGCCCCTGAGAAGGGACTTAACTGGGCTGTTCGATTCAAGTCATGTAAACAATTGCTCATCTTAAACCTGCCCTCTGACTAGGGAGCAGTGGCTCAGGACAGATTGAGGACTTCACCTTAGCAAGGTGTGATTTCAGCCGGAAAATAATCCTTTCCTTATATTTTTGCCCTTTGTGGGGGAAGCTGTGCTCATTTCTGACACCTCAAAATATGTGTGCCCTCTCAATGATGAACTTTCTCAGATGTCAAGGAAAGTTTATTAAGCTTTTCTGTGAGGAGGAGTAATTTCTGCATGCAGGAGCCCTTTGTGCATGCCATCCTGGTGTTCCACTCACCCTTCTGGACTGTGGGAGTAGTAGCCAGCATAACTGGAGGGTTGGCTTTGTAGGTGACGTGCAGTAGGGGACACCCAACTATGGGAAAATATTTTTCTGTCTTTAGTTGGCCTGGGCTGTGTGACCTCATAAGATATGGTGAAAGCTGCGTTTCAGTGTTCCTGGGGAATTGGAGGCTTTTTGGGAAATGAAGGATTAGACAGGCTTTAGAAACTCAACTCCAACAAATCACGATAATGTTGGTTTTTCTACTGAATTAATTGTATCTTGGCATGTAACTCCTTTATGGATAATATTTTTCAAATGCTGTATCTGCTCCTTATTATTGAGAATTTTTAAAATGTAGATGCAGATTGAGTACTTTGACTGCACAGTCAGATCTTCTTGATTACAGATTCTTCTAAATATAGGTTGTATTTTTTGTTCCTGTCCTTTTTCCCCCACCCCCTACCCTTTTCCTGACCTTAAGCAAACATCTTGTTCTTTTGCTTTACAGGCTCCAGATAAAAGGAAAGCATTAGAAGAGACCAAAGCCTACACAACTCAATCTCTAGCCAGTGTTGCTTATCAGATCAATGCACTGGCCAACAATGTATTACAACTGCTGGACATCCAGGCATCCCAGCTACGGAGGATGGAGTCCTCCATCAACCATATCTCCCAGGTAATCTTTTTTTTTTTTTAAATAGAGAACTGACAACATTGGAGGAGGCGTTATCTTGTCTCTTCTATTACTGAGCTGGGTAGTTTATGTTGACTTCTTTGAATTCTCTGAGCAGCATGATAGAAAATGGTAAGGCGTTTTTCTTTTAATATTTATGAAAGGCACTTTGTGATGGAGGTCATGACTGAAATAAAACAGTTCCTTTGTCAAGAAGCCCTGGGATGATATTTGGTTTAAAGCATGAGTTAATAATTAAGATTCCAAGATCTGAAGCTGCAGTTGAGGGGAGGGGTAGAGAGAAGGATTCTGTTTCTGAAGGAAATCCATATAGAAGTACCGTATGAGCAGTGGCATTTTATTTAATGTTGCAACATAGACAATAACTTCATTTGTTTTCATACGCTTGTAGGATGTAATTTCATGAGCTGTGCAGAGAGGGAGAGGGGTTCACATGCTGCCACTACCTGCTCAAGCCAAGGCAGTTGGATGAGTGAACTGACCTGACTTGTTACTATGACTGCAGTATCACTAGAGTTGATGCAGGGAGGACGTGGAAATAGATGACAGGAAAGAACAGGCCTGTCCCTGTCAGTGGCAGCCTGTGTTCCCTTGGCTGAAGCTTCATCCTAGCTGGCTGCTGCTGAGCAGCAAGAGTTGCTGCTGCCTGCCTTGTAGCTGATCTGGCACTGGTCTGATTGTATACTAACTCAGCCAAAAAATAAGTCTTGTGTTTAACCTGGAAGTGGCTTATTGCATAATCAAGTGTGTGCCATACTAGTGCCAAGGAAGGGAGGGACAGGATCCCCTCAGTTATTTCACCCTTACATTGCTGTTCTGAAGTGGGCTTGAGTGAGTTGAGAGCCCAGTGTCCACTCTGTCGTATGCTTGTATTGAAATTCAGTTGGATCTTTGCTGGGCTTTATGTTCTATACCTACCTGAGACATTTCAAAAACAAATCTCAGAGAATTCAACCTAAAATGTTCTTCAGTGCAGCTGGTGAATTTAAAACCTTTGTTGGTCAACCAGTACCCTGTTAGTGGTACACCTTAGACCAAATACTTGAAAGAAAATGCTTCTCGTGGCCTCTGCTGTCTATCTCCACATAGGCCCTGTTAACCTCTGTTTACTGTTCTTTTCGAGTAATTGTGGTTTCTAAAAAATCTTTCTGTTAAATGGCATTGCAGTGCTTCGTTGAAAGCATGTCAGTAGGCAGAAGATTCCTGTGCATGTGGAAGGGCCCTCCTAGTAACAAACCTTTTGAAAAGGCTTGTCAAGTTAGTATGTGCTAAGAACTACACAGTGTTAAAAGCTCTATCAAGTATTTTAAAAGTACCTGCCACTGAGGCAGGAAAGTGGGAGGAAGTACAATTCCTGTAGATAAGTTTCTTGTTCTGTCAAGTATCCAGAGATTTCTTGATGTTAGGATTATGACTACCTCTAAAGAAGTGACTGGATAAAGGACTGAACCTACAGACTTTCCCAAGCACTGGATGCCCTTTTATAATGAGCACATCTTTTCTTATGTGTTCCAGAGCTGTAGTGTGTGAAGCAATTATTGTTAAATTCTCATTGGCCCACTGATATGACTAACCGTAGAAAAAGCAAAATGTTTGATACTAGCACAAAAGGTGTTAACCCTCTGTACTGTTTGCTGCTTGAGTTGAAGGCACTATGCTGAAAGCTATTGAGTCACCTGATACATGAACTGTTTGCTAAAGACTGTGAACAATCAGTGCTTTGTAGAGTTTTTGAGGAGTGTTTAGCAAGGTCACTTACTTGTAGTTTCTGTCCTGGTTGGTCTTTACTGAAACTAATCCTTGCTTATAAATGAACCTCTGCAGACTAATTTTGTAGAATTAAACTGCATACAGATAATACACACATACCAGCTCAGCTATTTGCTTTGAAATGTTTCTGCTCAAATGTTTCTACTGCGTATCTTAAATCTGCTGTGCAGTTGCTTTGATAGACTGTTTCTAAATTCTCTGAGGTCTCCAGAGTGTCCTTCCCCATGCTTGTATCAGTTGTGAATATTTTCGTGCTGCTAAAGCATGGGCATGAACATATTCTCAAAATGGAATTCTTCCCCACGAGAGAAATATTGTCTAGAAACACAGATCTGAGGCGTTGCCAGTCAATTACTCAATTCTGGGTTTTGCGACATAGAGCAGGCATCTGTGAAGTAAGGTACAATTTGATAGTTTTTCTGGTTAAAATACCTTTCTTCTCTCTATGAAAGAAAATCCTGTGGCTCTTCTAACCTGCAGGCAGTTTGTTCCCGTACTGTGTTTCAGTTCTCTATGCATGTTTTCCAGAAAGACTCTAGGCTAAATGGCTGGATAGCTGAACTTGATTAGTAGCCACTCGATATTTTTCCTAGCTATGTACCTTATTCACTGGAAAAAGCACTTGTGAAAAGTTACGTGATGGTGTGGTGTGTTATATTCTTGTTACTGGGGCTTAATTTTACAGATGGAAAGCTTGCTTGCTTTTAGAGGAAAAATTAATTAAACTTTGGTTTTTGCATTGAGAGCAAACAGAGAGGCTTCACATGAGTAACCACACTGTGGTGAGGGAGTGCTGCTTTGAGTGCACAGAGGCAGTGAACAGCTCCAGGAATGGCTTTCACATAGCAGCCAGAGCAAAAGCCTGCCCAGCTGCATCTATATTTTCTGCAGTCATAGTTGTCTTTCAGCTGTAATGTGTGGGTCTGGAGTGACCTGCCACATAATTATTTACTACACTAAATGTACAGAGCTGTGCGCATACAGCTCAGCTCTTTGGCTTAAACCCTTGATATTGACTTCGAGCTTTGCCAAGCTGACTTGACCTCTCCAAGCTGCTCTGATATGGCAGAGTAGAGACTTGATCACTGTTCTGGAGTATTTTTGCAAACCCTTCTGGTATAAGAGATTCTACTCATCCTGTTAGGCAAGACTCAGTGAGGGGAAGATAGCAAGTCTATACTTCAGACCAACACGAGTGTCAAGGCTTCACTAAAGGCACTAAGGTTAGCAAACGTGACACCCATCTGCAAGACGGGCTGGAAGGAGGATCTGGGGACCTGCCAGTCTGACCTCAGTGCCAGGGAAGGTTATGGAGCATGTTGAGCACTATCGTGCAGCATGTACAGGATAACCGGACAATCAGGCCCAGTCAGCGTGGGTTTATGAAAGGCAGGTCCTGCTTGACTAACCTGATCTCCTTTTATGACAAGGTGACCTGCTTTAGTGGATGAGGGAAAGGCTGTGGATGTTGTCTGCCTAGACTTTAGTAAAGCCTTTGACACCATTTCCCACAGCGTTCTCTCCTGGAGAAACTGCCCACAGTTTGGAATGGCGTGCCCTTTGCTGGGTAAAAAACTGGTTGGATGGCTGAGGCCAAAGAGTTGTGGTGAATGGAGTTAAATGCAGTTGGTGGCCGGTCACAAGTGGTGTTCCCCAGGGCTCAGCACTGGGGCCACTCCTGTTTAATGTCTTTATCAGCGATTTGGATGAGGGGATCAAGTGCACCCTCAGTAAGTTTGTAGACAACAGCAAGTTGGGTGGGAGTGTTGATCTGCTTGAGGGTAGGAAGGCTCTACAGAGGGATCTGGACAGGCTGGATCGATGGGCTGAGGCCAATTCTATGAGGTTCAGCAAGGCTGAGTGCCGGGTCCTGCACTTGGGTCACAACAACCCCATGCAACGCCACAGGCCTGGGGAAGAGTGGCTGGAAAGTTGCTGGGAGAAAAGGACCTGGGGGTGTTGGTTGACAGCTGGCTCAGTATGAGCCAGCAGTGTGCCCAGGTGGCCAAGGCAGCCAATGGTATCCTGGCTTGTATCAGAAATAGCGTGGCCAGAAGGGACAGGGAAGTGATCTTACCCCTGTACTTGGCACTGGTGAGGCTGCACCTCGATTACTGTGTTCAGTTTTGGGCCCCTCGCTGCAAGAAAGACATTGAGGTGCTGGAGCATGTCCAAAGAAGGGCAACAAAGCTGGTGAAGGGTCTAGAGAACAAGTCTTGTGACAAGTGGCTACTGGGATTGTTTAGCCTGGAGGAAAGGAGGCTCAGGGGGGACCTTATTGCTCTCTACAACTACCTGAAAGGAGACTGTAAGGAGGTGGGTATTGGTCTCTCTTTCCCAAGTAACAAGCAATAGGACAAGAGGAAATGGCCTCAAGTTGCACCAGGAGAGGTTTTAGATTGGATATTAGGAACAATTTCTTCACCCTAAGGGTTGACAAACATTGGACCAGGCTGCCCAGGGGAGCGGTTGAGTCACCCTGGAGGTGTTTATAAGGTGCTTAGGGACATGGTTTAGTGGTGGACTTGGTAGTGTTAGGTTAATGGTTGGACCTGATGATCTTAGAGGTCTTTTCCAACCTAAACAATTCTATGATTCTGTATGTACCTCCAGACTCCCTACTACAAACTTTCTGTTGCAGTCGCAGTTACATTGCATATTTCTGTCAGTTCCTGTTTGGTGCTTTTAGTTTGTTCTTATTTGCCTTGAGAATGGCTGTATTTATAAGGGAAATTTCAGGTGGGAGTTGAGGTAGTTTTGATCCAAGATGTGAAAGCAGAGCCAGCCTGAGTGCCGCACTGTTACGGTGTGCCATCTCCACTTTCCCTATGGGACATCAGTGTAAAAAGGCAGTGGAGGAAGGACTCAGGCCCCATGTGGTTCCTAGCAGTCACTGCTGACTTGTCCATCCACAAATGCTTGGTAGTAGCAGAGCAGCAGTTCTGCTGTGGTATAGGTTACCTTCAGTTGCAGCAACCAAAAAGAAACTTTCCTTGAAGACTGAACAACAGTAGGCAGGTGTTTTGCTTTATTCATAGCTTATATAGTGTAAGGTGTCTGGAATAGGTAGTATTTTCTCTTGCAGCAATTTTAGGGAAGATGAGTGAATGCATGGACTGGGCAGTGAAAGAGGAAAGAAGCAGCTGGGGGTCAGCCTGCAATGGGAGATACTGGGAAGGACCTTCGACATTGAGGTGGGGAAGGAATGAAGGCCTTAACATTCAGCATACGATGTTTCTTAAGGTGTGCTGCAACTAAATAAACTCAGCATTTTTTCATGTACCCTGATTATGAATTAAGCAAGACATGATATTTATGTTCTGAATGCAGTTTATACTTCATTATGTTTATTTCCTGTGGGCATTAAATAAAATTCTAGTTTGCTGTTTAAACTAATGTTGTTCATTTGTGCTATTCTTGCATGGGTCCTATAAGCCAATGAGTTAGTTGTTAAAAAAATAAAATTAAAAAATCCTCTGTATCTCTCCCTCCATTTTGAAAATCAGTGTCTTTTAGTAGAGGAGTTAAAAACTCAGCTCTTCATAGCTTGAATATTTGACAAGTGAAAACTGCTCCTCTAGAAATTTTGGCTTCTGTTCTTTTGGTCTTTTGATTTACTGGTTCTTGGTGGTTCCCCTCTCTTCCCCTCCTCTCTTGGAAAGAAGAGCTGACTTAAACATGTACTTTAAGATAAATTTTTTGCTGCTTCACTTCCACAAAATTAAAGAGAATGAAGATGAGACAGCCATATTTGTCAGAGGAGAGAGAGGTTGACAGGGACATCCTTGTTTATTACTGTGTCAAAACTGAAAAATGTAATAGATCAGTGCTCACATTTCTGTCAGAGCAGCTGCAGTACTGGGTGTAGCAACTATTGCTTTTTTTTTCCTGGACATAAACAGTTTTTAAATAGCTCAGTACTTAAATCCATGCCTCTTGAAGCATGAAGCAAGCAATAGACTCCTTAAGATATGATGTTTAGTACCAGGAAATACTGCACCTCTTAAATATTCAGTGTTAAGATTTTCTTCTGCATCTGAAGTTCTTCTCTAATGCGAAATAGGGACTATTACAAAACAATATATTCTGAAAGCATAACTCTCAGCAGAAAAAAGGTGTATGTGCATCTTTTGTCATCATTAAAAGTTATAAGCTTTTAGAACTAAAAAAAAAAAAAAAATCCCTGAATTAGTTTAGAATCTTGCCTGTCACCATCCATGTCAAATTCATTGCTTGTGTAGTTCAAATGCTGCATGCAAGCAGAAAGCCACATGTTTCTGTGGTATGGTTGTCTAGCTAAAGTCAGGGGCGGTAAAGATGTTATCTTTTCTGGTAGGACTTCAGAAACTTACAGCTGTAGCCTGTGTTGAATCACACATACACACCACCCCCATCACCAGATACTAAGGCCTCTTCCATTGGGTGAACAACCAGTCAGGACTGATGTGAATTAGGTTTCAGAGGAGCTCTGCTGAAGATGTTCTGGGGCTTGAAGGGGTGAGCTCCTAAGTAGTAGCAAGTTGAGAACACAGTAATTGGTGTTTGATGCCAGGAGAGAACACAAGAGCTGTTAGGTGCTCAGCAGGTCTCTGATATTTGAAGAGGTGTAATGCAGTCCACATACAGTGGGGACTCTTTGTGTTTGTAGGAAAGAGCTTTCAGAGTGTGTGTATCTCTGTCCTTTGAATTAATGTGATACTGCATTCATAGATTGTGGTATATGCTCACACTGCAGTTCAAATTCATGTTTGAAAGCCAAGAAGTAGAAAACGTGACAAATCATCTGCTGATGAATGTGGGTGGTCATGACTAGGAACAAGCAATTATGTAGAGTACTTTAGTACACTTATGGATGGAAGGAAGAGACCTCTCCAGATCCTCTTAGTAATGACTGTGCTTCCAAAGGACAGCTGTCCAGGTACTTTTACCCCGAAGTTGCCTCTTTAAAAAGAAGAGGATGCTTAAAACTCTGATCTTCTTCTCTGACAGGAAGAACATATGGGTTGGACAAAAGGACTGTTAACTGGAAAGAAAATTAGCCAGAACTAGCAAATGGTTGACAGTTGCTAACAAGCAGGGTTGATACTGGAGGCCACACTGTTCAGAATATTCTTTGGAGACTATTCAGGACCCAAAGCATATCCTCAGCAAATTTGAGGATAACTCTAAATTACGAAAGGTGACTCATATGCTGAATAGCAGAGATTCAGTGCAGAGGAACCTTGAGAAACGTGAGGATCGAGCCAGTGGATGTCGTCTGCCTAGACTTTAGTAAAGCCTTTGACACCATTTCCCACAGCGTTCTCTCCTGGAGAAACTGCCCACAGTTTGGAATGGCGTGCCCTTTGCTGGGTAAAAAACTGGTTGGATGGCTGAGGCCAAAGAGTTGTGGTGAATGGAGTTAAATGCAGTTGGTGGCCGGTCACAAGTGGTGTTCCCCAGGGCTCAGCACTGGGGCCACTCCTGTTTAATGTCTTTATCAGCGATTTGGATGAGGGGATCAAGTGCACCCTCAGTAAGTTTGTAGACAACAGCAAGTTGGGTGGGAGTGTTGATCTGCTTGAGGGTAGGAAGGCTCTACAGAGAGATCTGGACAGGCTGGATTAGGAAACTGGGCAAGGTGCAAGGCTCTACACCTGAGGTGGAATAACCGCATGCATTTGTATGTGCTGTGAGTAGTCGTCCCGCTGAAAAGGAGCTGGTGTGTTGGTGGATGCTGTGCTGAGCATGAACCAACAAAATAAGGGCATCTGAGTAAGTGAAACAGTGTGGCAGGGCTGCGTTGTGAGGAGTGTGGCTGGCAGATGAAGGGCAGTGATTATCATCTGCTCTGCAGTGATAAGGCTTCAACTGGAGCATCGTGTCAATTTTTTTTGTGTCACCTCTGCCTTGTTCAAGAGGTAGTCCAGCAGAGAGGGATGCTGAGATGGTGCATGCAGCCTACAAGGAGATGTTGAAGGAGTTGTGCATGTTTAGTCTGACAAAGAGGAAGCAAAGCAGTGATGTAATGGTAGCCTACAAATACTTAAGTGTAGCTCTGGCATCTTTGTAGTTAGTCTTTCTCTTGGTAGTTCGTGACAGTGTAATGTTGAACAGTTTGCCACAAGTTGAAGCTTGGCGGGTTAGTACATGGAGTTGGGAAAATCCTTTTTATTTTGGAGTGTGGTACAGCACTGGAACAAGTTACCCTATGGTGTGACTCTTTTCAGTGTTATACTGCCGTAGATGGATATATCCTAAAAGCTGATTTTGTTCCTTGTAAGGCACTTCATAAGCTATAGGAACTAAATGGTGAGGAGGGAGACAGTTACAAAGTCAGAGGAGAAACTGCCACTCCATGTCTACAAATCCTTGTAAGCTCTGCTTCTATACAAACTTTCCTTTCTGCACATCCAGAAGTATGTGAAGAGACTAAGTGTTTCTGCAGGAACTAGAGCATCAACTAAGTTTGTATTCATTAGAAAGATAATATCTTCTCTCTGGTTCTATTGGACTGCCCTTGCTTGTCAGCAGACACAAATATTCTAAATATGGGGAAGAAACGTGCACCTTTTGTTTAGATTAACCTTGCCCTGGGTGATGTTCCCTCTCCTAATAAAGTGCTGACAGTTATCTCTGTGGCCTTTGCTTCACATCCTGTTCTTCCTGTGCTCTTTGTAATAGAGGCCAAGGCTCCAAGAAGTTGTACTGTGCTTGCTCTTGTTATCTGTCTGCTTATGAAAATTGTTGTTAACTTTGTGGATATCAGCTTCTACATGATATGTATAAATTGCTCAGAATGTAGTATAATGTGTCAGGGTTGCCATGTCAGCTGTTCTGTTGAGAAATTCCCTTCATGACCACAAATGAATACACATAGGATCTGTCTGTAATTCCTGTACAGTTCAGCTGATGCAGTCAAAAAAACCCAGTGCATGACCAACAAAAAAAATCAAAACAAAACAAACAAAAAAACCCCCCATGATACTTAGTTATGTACACCTATGAGAGAGCAACCACAACTGTCAGCCTTTCTTTGGAGAAGCAGAAACTGAGTCAGAAACTTTTGTTTCCTGTCGTTCTTTATTTCCACTTTTTGTGAACGCAGGGTTTGAATGTGCTTTTGGGGAAGGGGGAAGTTGCTAACTTCAATAACCGTTGATTGGAATGAATTCCTTCGTATGCTGATTTCCACTCCACAGTCTGGTAGAAGGGCAGTCTGAATGCATAGTTTTCAATGTGTTTTAGACCATTAAAACCTCCTTTTTGCTGAATGAGTATTTGACCATGAGCTCTGGATACCTCATTAAATACTAAATTAAGAGGCCTGATGCAGCCTCTTGTTTTCTGAAATCAAAGCCAAAAATCCCAGGACTGCGAGCATTGCTCTGAAAGGCCTTTTTGATAATTCTGTGCGACAAAGGAGTCAAGGGTGTTTGTACAGTCTTTCTTTTTTTAATGAAAACCTCTCTTATCTGAAAGATATACCACATAAATGAAATGTGTCACTACCCTGCTGTAAAGTCACATATTAGACTTTTCAAGGAGTCTTTTTTTTTTTACTTCAGATGCATCTGATTAGATTGTTACCTGAAATTAATTTTCCTTCTATTTCAAGTCTCAATAAACCAGCAGTCTTCACATGTGAATAGTTCCTGTTTTATGTTGAATTAGGGTTTTCTTATCTCTGTCAATGTTTTAGTGGCATAAGGGCAAAGCAAAAAGGAAATGCAGTGTTATGAGGTGATGGTTATAAGAACATTGTGTCTAATACAGCAGCAGGTAACCAGCTACCAAAGTGTTCAGTCTGTCACTGTATCTGTGCCATCCAGTGCGGCTATTTGGGATGTTGGTTTTCATGGTAGCTGGGTAGTGTTATGCTTGAGCTGACTATATTTGGGAAAGAGCAAGTACAGGAAGCTTTTTGTGGAGCAGATGAGGCTTGGTTGTACTGCATCACTGAAGCTACCCCTCTTCATAATCTCACTCAGGCACACAAACACATGGTGCTGGGTGCTTGTGGCTGGATTTCTTGTGCTGTTCAGATGGGAATTGCTTAGTGCTTTCTGCTGGCTGGTTTTATAGGGGGACACATAAGTGCTTAGCTAATGTTGATCAGCGGATGGAAAACCAAGTAATGATTCACATGAGTGTTTTATAAGCCAGCAGTAACATTCTGCCACTCTTTGTACTGCTGCTGGTTTGACTTTATTCTCTTTGTTAGTAGCCTTTTGGGACTCATTGATATCTGTTATGCTTCTCTTGGAAAAGCCCCCTTACAGGCTATATATATGCAGTGAACAAACTCTTTTATTAGTTCATGGGAGGTATATGAATGAAATATTATCTGCTCTTTTAAAGCTGGGACAACTTCTGTTGTAACTTTGAAAAAGTGTGTATGAAATGTAGAAATCTATCCAACTGTGTTAAATTTACCACTTGTCACATGGCTGCTGTGCCCTGGTGTGTATCCCTTCCCCAACATCATCTGGGACAGTATGAGCTCTGCATCACTGGGGCTGGTGCAGAGCACAAAGTGAAAAGTTTCCCTTTACTGTAATGGAAAAAAGTGTGTGTGAAATTGTATTAATTGATATAATTTGTGGCTAAACACTGAAATAGAAATAGGCTACCATGTATATTATTTTTTTCATAACTATTTATTCCACTAGAGAGTATTGTTGATGCTTAACTGACCCTACTGCTAGTGCCATCATGGAAAGGGTATCGTGGTGGTAGTGTAAATAAAATTGTAGATTTGTTTGGTTACGGCTGTACTGTATGTAGGGTTTTTCTTTTTTGAGAAAAATTGGAATATGTTTTGGACTAGCACAGTTTGAGTGACAACTAGTGGAGGCCATGATTCGCTTATTCAGTCATTCCCATTTGGAATGCTGGCTTTGCATGTAGAAGTAACCACCATAAAAGTAAGTCTGCCTCTTCCTCAATTTCCAAAAATAGATTACTAAAGCTGTTGTTTCCATTTCTAATGTCCATGCCCAGTTCCAGCGAATAGTTACTTAATAATTTTGCCTCATATTGTGCCTAATTATATCTTATGGGCACAAAAATGTTAGTACATGACCATAGAACCCCAGATGTTATATTTTGTTTGCTTCCTCTTTGAGAATCTGCTAAATAGCTATGACTTTTTCCTGAAAGTACCCTTGTATGAATGCTGGTGTTCAGTGGTTTTGTAGCTTCACCTGTTCAGGCCTGAAAGCACTTGCTTTCCCCCCCCACACACACACATTGCCCTGGGGTGGTTATTTACAATGGATCCATCAGTGCAATTCAGTGGGGTGTCACATGGGGACTGAAGCATAACTCGCTATTTCTTGTAACTGACTTCTCTGTTCCTTGCTTGTGAGAGAAAAATAGTTTCTTGTCAACCTGATCTTGTCACATTCTCTCAAATTCCTGTATGTGGCAAAACCAGGAGCAACAAGGGTGTGGTTAAAAGCTATAATGCTTCTATACAAAGTGAGAACAAGTAGGATGGGGATCTTAGAGTTAAGAGGGGTCATGATGAAAATAATAAAACATATCATTGCTTTAGGAAAGGTCAGTTGGGCCATCTTTTGAAAATATAAGAACAAGGAAATACTGACTGAAAGGCTTGATTTGATTGTAGGAAATTCTGCTTTCTTGTTGAACTCAGTTTCTTATGGGATTGTTTTTTCTTCTAAGTTATATTTTTGAACTGTGTTCAAAACTAGGCTGTATAAGGTTGTAGGGGTAAGACTTCAAACCACAAATCAACCTTTATCTGACCAGGAAGGGGATAAACATCGTCTTTGGAAGGGTGATCCTTCTTTGTCCATTTATAGGATTTTCTTATGTGTATTGTTAAGTCAAGTATTGGGCAAGATGCAGCAGGGGCCAGATGTAGTACAGGACTAAAAGAGGTAAGTTGCACTGTCAATAAGGCTTGTCTCATAAACTAGGCTGGAAAAGGTGTTAACTGAAGTTTTTGAGCAGTGTACATATTTTTGCTCTCTAATACCTGATAGGTGGTGTATGGTAAGCTAATCACATGCCAGCTGTCGTGGTTTGAGCCCAGAGGTCAACTGAGCACCACGCCGCTGCTCACTTACCCCTTCCCCCTCCCAGGAATAAGAAGGAGAAAATAAACAAAAAGGCTCAGGAATTGAGATAAGGACAGGGAGAGATAACTCAC
Source organism: Strix uralensis (assembly GCF_047716275.1). NCBI lineage: Eukaryota > Metazoa > Chordata > Aves > Strigiformes > Strigidae > Strix > Strix uralensis. Next base: position 53,362,821 of record NC_133972.1, on the reverse strand, counting down.
CCATTACAGTCAGTGGCAAAAGACAGACTCATTAGGGAAGAAAAAGAACATCAATTTAATTCAGACACTAACAGCAACAACACTATACAGACAGAGTGGGGCAGTGAGAAGCATTACCACATCTTGAAAACACCATCCCCCAGCCCTCCCTTCTTCCAGGGCTCAGCTTTGCTCCTGATTTCTCTACCTCCTCTCCATCAGTGGTGCAGGGGGCAGGGAATGGGGTTGCAGTCAGTCCTGCTGCTCCTTCCTCCTCAGAGGGAGGACTCCTCACATGCTTCCCCTGCTCCAGTGTGGTGTCCCTCTCATGGGAGACAGTCCTCCATGAACTTTCTCCAACGTGAGTCCTTCCCATGGGCCGCAGCATTTCCCAAGCGGCTCTGGCATGGGTCCCTCCTGCATGTTGCAGTCCTCCCAGTGCCAAACTACAACAGGGTGGTGTCCTCCCCAGGCTGCAGGTGGGCATCTGCTCCACCGTAGACCTCCATGGGCTGCAGGGGGGATGTCCCCATTGGCTGCGGGGAGGTGGGGTGTGCCTGCTGTGGTGCACTTCCCCCCCACCCACCCTCCTTCCTCCTCCTTTCTTCCACTGATCTCCGTGTTTACATAGGTGTCCTCCTCATAACTCCTCACAACTCCAGCTCCTCCTCCCAGGTTCCCCTTCTTAAATGTGTTATCACAGAGGTGCAGCCACCATCTCAAATTGACCTGGTCTTGGCCAGAGGTGGGTCTGACTTGGAGCTGAGGGAGCTTCGAAAAGCTTCTCACACAGGACCACTGCTGTAGCCCCCTCCCCTGCTACTCAGGCCCCTTGCCACACACACACACACAAACCCAACACACCAGCTCATGTGGACTAGCAAATTGTTTATTCCTCTTAATTAGAAGAAATTCAAGTACTGTTTAAGCCTGGATGTTTTTAAAAAACAAACTTAGCTTGAAATTAGGCAGTTGATCTGCATGTGTGTCTTGGCAGATGAAACATGGCACTTGAGAGTGGATGAACAGTATAAATGTTATGTTATTTCAGTGCTCCCACTCAGGGCACTTTTTGCCTGCTGTGGTGATGAGTGGAATGCTGAAGTAACCGAGGACATTTGGGAGCTGAAATCTGTAAGTCATACCAGGAATGTGGTATCTTCATGTAATTATGGTCATTAAGGTAAAGAGAGAAGTCCAGTCAAACAACCTGAAATAAATCAGACTTTCTGAACTACCTAACCTCTTACCTGTGCCGCTGTGTTTGGATTTAGTTCCCTCATACACCCTAAATCTCATGTTAAGAGACAGCACTGACAGGGTTATAAGCTGATAGGAGTTAGACCATCCTTTATTTTATTTGTTCCTCTCTGCACACTGAGGATGATCTGCTTGCCACTTATGTACCACTGTTCTAGGCTCCTCCTAAACTGATGTGTAATTAAGCATATCTGTTCCTGTGCTATATGAATGATGCTCATCCATGTGATGTGTAGGCATGTCCACTAGTGCCTTATTTTGACAGGAGCATGACAGCTGACCTCAGAAGTGCTAGTTTCATGTATTACAGTTTTGAAGCATCCCTGATGTAGTGGTAGCGTTTGGCACTACTCTGGTATGCGGATGCTAAAACCGGAGGAGAGCACTTCCAGGGCTGTTTATAGTGTTTTGGTTAAAATAATGTGTTTTTCTCTTAGTATTGGCTGTGGCACATTAACAAATAATGAAACTTCAGGAAGTGGGGGATGGTTTCCGTAAGCTCTCACTGAGAGAAATTCAAGTTCAATCACTTGGGATTTTGCTGCTTTAAGCATTCTTCCTGCAGTGCAATGTGCTTCTTGGCTGCCAGAGAGAGTACCAAGCTTCAATCCCAGTTAGCTTGCTTCTTACTTCTAGATCTCCAGGCCTGGGAGCAAAAGGAGCTTGATGGGACCACAACTCCAGGTTACTTGCATCTTATTTTCAACTCAACATCTTTATGAAACTGTATTTCTCTGGTCTGCTTTAAATGTGTAGTCCTTCAGTCAGTGCAGGAACTATTCAGGGATGCTCTCTACTAGACCTGGCTGAATTACTTGGAAATGTGTCTAATGCATTTATTCTTTTGTAAATTATTTGAAAAACTTTTAAAAGGCTATTTTCCATGTGAAATGTTTGCCTGAAATAAGATTGAGAGAATGCTGCCTGGTCATTACTGGATAATGGCAGTTCACCTAGTTTGATAATGTTTAAAAGCATCATCTAATCGGTAGAAACAGAATAAAGAAAATGTGGTGTGAATTTTTCCAAATGCCGTTTTAGAAAGCAGAGGTTCTGCAAACAATTATGTGACTTAAGCAAACATCCTGGAAAAACAGATTGTGAGCAGTCTGCAGATCTTACTCGAATAAAGATACTTTTCCTGTGTATTCTTCCCTTCCTGCCCATTTTCCTACATCCATTCATCATGGTAGTTCTTAAAACAAATGTATAGTTGTTGTTTACATTAGCTATATACTTCTGGGAGTACACTGTCTGTATTGCTGAATGGATATATGCAACTTTAAATCCAGAAAGTACATTGACCTCACTTAGGAAAATGAGGCTTTACCAAAGCAGTGGGCAGGCCACAGAAGTTTGCACAGCTGTCTTTTTGTAGTCCATTAAATTGTGTCCTGATGTGTCCCTTTATCTCTCAGGGAAATATTTTACTCCTCACCAACACCTCCCTTCCTGATTAAGGTAACTGTAGTAGTATATTGATCTCAGCCACTTTCCCATGCAGTTAGGTTTCTCGCAGAAGTTCAGTAACTCTTTAGTGTGTGCTTAGCTGTCCAGTGTTGCACAGGTCAGTGGCCAGTTACACATGAGTCTATGGTGGTTGTTACTGTGGAGCTGTAAGGCCTTTTCTTGAAATGCTCTGGTGCAGTTCAGAGGCTTGTAACCCACCCCAGTGTTTGGAGCACTTTTACCAGGACACCATGTACCTTCCTCAGCTGATTAACTGAGCTGTTTAACAGCTGTTTAGCTGTTTGACTTCACTGGTCAATATTTGTGTAGTGTATATCTTAACTTTTGTCTAAAGTGACATTAAGAGATGGCCAGTCTCTCTTTTTCTTGCAAGTTTCTTGTGCCAGTTTTGTTCTCTGCCCCCACCTCCCTGATGACGAAATTGTGGCCTCAATTATCCTGGAGAGAAGAACTTGAAAACTACAGACTTCTGGCTGCTGCTTTCTGCAGGCTTCTCTGTGTGTGTCACCCCCAATGGCTAATGCTCCTCTTCTCCCCAAGCATTTGCAATCAAGTTTAATCATTATGCTAATAACTGCACGGTGGAAATGTCTAATTTCTGAACACATGATCAGTCTGACTAATGAATTTGCTGTAACGGTAGTGGGATAATGCATTCAGCAGCAGGGACGTAGCGATGATCTCTCTGTGCCTGGATACAAGACTTCTCTTCAAGACTTGTACTGCCTTTCAGCCTGCCATAAGGCTGAAGTGTTTATGTTCAGGTGCACTTGCACAGGATGGAGCCAAGAACTCGCTGCTGGGTGCATGCATGTGCAAGTCTGAGAGGTGGTCCTGGAGGAGGGGTTGACTGGTGGCATAGTTTCTTCTTGGGCCTGGGTCCTCTGCCAGAGTGAGCCTTAGTCTGGAGAAGTTTTGGCTGTGGAAGGTTGTGTCTCAGTACGGAGTAAGTGCTGCTAGGAGTGCTGAGGCAATGTGGATGTTCCCAGCAGATATAGTTGTAGTATTTTGTATCAGCCGTGGCCAAGAGTAGGAGGCTAAGGGAAATCCATTTACAGAAACAATGTGCAACTTCCTGTTTTAGTTGTGTGTGGAAATTAAAATGGCAATGGAGAAGTAGAGCAGCCTTAGCAATTCCATCTCTGCCCTGTCCCTTCCTCCCCACCCTATTAAACTGGTAAACATCATACATGCTTGTGATTTGGTTGTCTGTCTTCTTTTACTTAATATATCCCAAATTACAAGAAGTCTGTATGACTCAGTCCAAAATAGTAACACAGTCTTAGGAAACATGGGAGGGAATTTTTAACTCTCCTTTTTCTGCTAGAATATCTTAATAGGCTTCCATGCACAACACTCTGGAAAGTGAAATTTTAGAAGTTTGAGCTGAGTGGAGTTCATGATGCTTCTAAGCTTGTCCTCTGATGTACCTTCAAAAGGGATAGCTGGTTACTGAAAGGAGTTTGATAAAGGGGAGACTGGGTCAGAGAGTTGAACTATCTTGTTCTATGTTTATCTGCAAAAACAAAAATGAGGAGCTTGTCAAATCATAGTTGTTATGATATTAAAGTGACATGGAAGAACTCTTTGCTGCAATAATATGCTGAAGGTAATACAGGTAGTAAGAGTGCAGAGTGGAATAAGTATACTAAAAACTTTTAAGTGGTATCTATAGTGGCTAAGGGTTGTTCCTGCCATCTTATTTTACTGATAAGACTCACTGGCAGTGGAGACACAAAGAAAAAACTAGCCACTGCTGGTTATCCTCCCATTGGAGCAGCACCTCATAGTGTTGTAACAAAGTTGTTTGCCACAGGGACTCGCTTGCTTTGTACAAAATCTTGGGGAAAAAAAAAAAATCCAGAACTTCTATAGTTCTCCTCTGGAGAAAATGCAGTCTTCAACCTTTGAACATTTAGGAAGCAGAAGAAGAGAAAAAAATCTCATGTGTGGTAAACTGTGTTTATGGCATTAAGCCAAGAGGATTTGTAGTGTTGATAATATGGCCTTTAGCCATCTGATGGCTGTTTAATTAACACTCATGAGTTACACTTGGTGCAGTGCTGACCCAGCTGAAAACCAGCAGATTTCCCACTAGCTCATACCACTGCCATCAACTGAGATATGGTCAAAGAGGTATAGAAATAACATTGTGCCTTGGATGATTTCTAATCAAAAGTATGTTGACAGGTGGCTAAAGGATAGTCAGTGTAATTTCCACATATATTGTCCCTTTTTTATGTCTTGAGGAAACAGTCTGTCCCAGGACTGTCAATCTTAGACACCTCATAGGCACTGAACTAATGTGGAGAAGGGGAGTGCTTGGGAGAGGAATTTCTGTGTGTATGTGTGGCTTTTGCTTGTGTTTTTTGTTGGGTTTGGGTTGGTTGGTTTGGTTTTTTTTTTTAAGAAAAGTATGTGCCTGAAAATTAATTCACAAAACTTTAAAGTGAATACATGTAACTAATCAGAATAAGTTTTATGTGGGAGTTTGTTATTCTTTAGCATAATGGTTATTTTGAGATATACAATAAATCCACTATCCCAACCATGTAACATAACCTTTATTGGAAAACGTTTTATTTTTGCTATTAGAGGTGATAAACTAAAGCACTGAAGCAATAAATTAAAGCTAAGGCTATGTTAGCTCCCTTCTTTGGTGTGTTCCCCCTGCCTTGCCCTCCAATATGAAATGCCAAGTTACAACTAAATCTGAGGGATTTGTATTTGGGGTTGTTTTTTGTTTTGTGGGGTTTTTTGGGTTTTTTTGTTCAGGCATGAGCATTCTGGCTTGTCGTTATTCCAGCTTCATCAGTTCCTTACATCAGACAAACTTTCAGAAAGTTCAAACTTGTTCTGTTGAGTTTATTTTTTATAGGCTTTTTTTAGATGGTTTCCTTTTCAGCCACCTGCAGTGCTCTTTGCAATTGCACATGTTCATCTCCTATGAAGTTGCTTTTTTTGGCACACAAAATGCTTTTCGTTTGACATACAATTTTGTTCTACTCCCATGGTGGTTCTTTAGTGAGTCCAAACTACTGAAGAAGCTGTTTAATTTTTCTTTTCTGTCCTTGTGCTTTTCTTCAGTCAAGAACATATTTAGATTTGTATGTTTTGTTTAATTCTAGACAAGTGCACTGCTTCCAGTAAGGAAAAGAGGGACTCATTCAGCGACTTTAAAATACTGAAACTCTCATGTGGGAGCTTGCATAAGCATATTTTGTTTCCTCTATTTTTTTTTTTTAAATGAGCCTACTCATGCATACATATGTTGAAGAATACCCAGCAAAAAAGAAATCTGAAATGACTAAAATCTAATTTCAGGTACTGAAATACACTCACACATACAGTTGGGATTTTGACTTTGCATAATCAAGAGCATTTATCTGCTTTTTGTGCTTTTTAGGACTGAATACAAATGTAACGTGTTATGACTGCACATCCCAAATGTTGTTCTGTCAAAATCAATCAGTAGGATTGTACACTTGAAACACTTCTCTTTTGAAGTGTCTTCTATTTTTAAAGACTGCTTTTAATCAGCAGATTTTTGCATTTCTGGCTTGTGTTCAAATATAATTAATAAGTCTTTGGTTCCATTTAGATAGTTTTTTCCTCTAGAAACTTGTATTAGCAATGCAACTGGTGTTTGTTAATCATTGAAACGTCTATTTGGTTCACTGTGTAGAATATCTACAGTTCACTAGAGGAGAGGGGATGTACCTTGTTAATTCCCTTGTCAAAATCTTGTCTTGGCAAAGGGAAATGAAAGGAGGCAGAGGGAGGACTGCACAAGAGAACTGTCCTTCAAAAAGGTGTTTGTCATACAGCATGGAACTCAAGCAGATGGTTAGCAATTGTTAATTTGCTACGCGCTGTGGTTTTGATTTGATGCAGAGCTGTGTCTGTACTTCCTGTCATACGGTGTTGTGAACTGGAGTGTGGTGTTCGGCCACAGCTCAATCTCCAGCAAATACTGGAAAGCATATTCTAGAGTGATTAGGAAATTTGTGTTAGAACAGAGAATAACACCATGGAAGCTGTCTCTCCCCCACTCCCAGCTTTTGATGCTGAAAAGGCACAAACTTTAGGAGGCAGGTAGAAGATAATTGCAAATAATCTCCCCATCTCTGCTTCTCGGTGTCCTCCCACAGAGATCTACATTAGTGATGCATTTTTTTTTTTCCTGCCTGTTTATTATACTCAGACTCTTGAAGAGGGAATTGAACTAGCAGTTGAATTTGAAAGACCAAGAAAACAAGTTAGCTAGAATGCAAACATTCATGTTGTACTCCCCATGAACATGTATCAGAGGTCATTGGAGGGCTTTCTTTCTTTTTTAAATGAGTAATGTTCACATTGAAGTGTATGTGAGTTTGGTTTGCTCAAACGGTTAAAACTGGCAGTAGGGTTTGCCAAAGCACAGGAAGTATGAGCTGTAACTTCTGCATTTTCACTAGCAATTAAAAACATTGGTGGAAGCTGTTCTACAAAGATATCTTGGGTACCTTTGTTGCTGTGTTTCACTGTGCTCAGAGCAGACAGCTATGGCAGCATTGCCTATACCTGTGCCCACCTAAACTGTCTGTGTGTTCTCATGCTGCTGCAGGTGGGCAGCTCCAAGACGCTGGCCCAAGCAGCGAAGCGACTTGCTTGGTGTAACACAGGAAGTCTGGCAGAGCCAGGAATAGAGCTTCAATCTGCTGTTTCCAGGCTCTTGCTCCTAGCCACAGACCCATCCCACCTCTTCCCTTCACTTCGACTGACAAACCGGCAGACAGCCGCCTCCTGTGTGCAGGGCCAGCTGCTTCTGCAGCACTGTCTGACCTCCATACTCCAGATGTTTGAAGTTCCATTTCCCCCATACTTATGTGAACTCTAGCAAAGTGCTTCTGGCATTTCTCCAATGCAACAGGGAGGAGGGAGGACTGTTTTCTTAACTGTTTTCTTTCCATAATGAGAGCCTTCGTAGAGCTGCTAAAAATCTTTTCCTCTGTAGGACTTAAACTCCACTTGCCTTCAGTTGCCATCTGCCAGTCTTTCTTCCCACATCCCTCTCCCTGTTCACAGAGATACTCCTGCAGACCTCCCCTCCTTATGCTCTGTGGTGACATCATCTTCCTTTCAGTTGAGGGACATGGGGAGCAGGGGGTGAGGGTGCGATGAGATGCCCTTGTATCTCTCCATAACGGCTCATCATTTATAGAGCCTAATTCTGTGAGGTGGCATTTCACAGACTTACTTATTTCCTTCCTGCCCCATTTTATGTTCTCAGAATCTTGCCTGAACATGCTCTGAAGTGGCCATTAGAGAATAATGTGAGAAGCTACTTTCCTTCTGTCCTGTCTGAAGGATGAATATGTGTCCTCCATAGCAGTCCTCTCATTTCCAGTTGGCACCAGGAAAGAAAAATCGGGCATGAACTCAAATCTGAATCTTGGACAAGTGAGCTGGTTTCTTTGCTCTGATTCTTGTCCTAGAATGTCACGCACCCGCTCCCAGCCCCTCTGGTCTGTCCTTGCCCTGTGTCCCCTTTGTGCGTGTCCCCTTTCTGCTCAGTTTCTCCAGCAGATGTGTGACTAGATTTGCCAATAGGGTACTCTGAAAAGCATCTATATAAATAATCCCTTAGCTGAACCAGACCTCTCTTCCCTTTCCTTTTCAATACTGTTGTATAGGTGTATGTGCCACTTCCCAATTTCCAAAACACAGTTGGTGGTCTTTAGGTCCAATTCTCAGTGAATCCTGGTTTTCCTTTTGGAAGGAGGGCTTCCAGTTCCACACCAGCAAGAAGGCTAATGGTGAGGCTATTTGTCTATGGCCAGTAAACTTTAAACCTGTTTCTCTAGCTCTTGTTTTCAGCTTCTTGATTTTAATGAGGCTTATCAATGCCCCCACTCTTTCTTTTTTTTGTAAAGACATATGAGTATTTTAACACTTGCAAGCACATGTTCTGTTGGTCAGGAATCAATTTTTTGTTAAGTATGCCTTGCATAGAGATTGGTACATCTTGAGAAACATCATTCTGGAGCAGGACATGCTATGGACTATGTGCATTATTGTTTTACATTCTGTGCTTCTGAATTCTAAAACCATACAACAAGCAAACTGTCCTGAGTAAATGGGATGTCTGTGGTATACTTCCCTCCCTGACACCCCTCCTCCCAATTGTCTTGATATCCCAGGAAAGATACTTACATAAAGGTGGAAAATATCTTCAAATCTCTGCTGAAATCTGGTCTGCTTTATGGTGATTGCTAGGAGAATCTGAGAAAATCTGCTAGTGTATATAAAGAATAAGATTTAAATTCTTAAATCAAGGGCTAGCTCTGTAGAATTAAACTGGCATATAATTTGAATTCAGACATAATTGAAGAAATGCAGTGATAAACTGTCAAAATAAACCCCACAACCATCGCTTTTCAACCCCCTGACATTGGATGATACCAGTAAAATGCATTGTTAGCATTGTGGTTTTTTATATATATAAAAAAAATATATTGTCTGTGTATATAAATATATAAAAGTATGTGCATTTACATACATGTTATCTCTGGAAATAGGACTTGGTTTTTCTTTCATTATTTTCCTTTGTTCTGTGAAGTGCCTTTCCCCCTCTGATGGCAAACACTTTATAGAGACTGTGAAAGTTGCTGTATTATGTGTTGAAGGCCTTAGTTCATTGTGTTAATCTGTAAAAACTCTTGATTGAAAACCCTCTCTGCAGGAAAAGGAATGTGACAGATTACATGAGACATGGTTTATTCTGGCTCCTCTAGCCTTTTACCTTGAGAGGCCTGGATTTATCAGGACTTCAGGAGATGGAGCTTTCTGGAGAGCCTGTCCTACTATTGTAACTTGTCTGTACGCTGAACTGAATGTGTGAGCAGCTTCTATCTATAAACCTAAAAGAAAACGCTGCTGGATTCGCAGCTCTGGAAATACAACTCTTAAATTTATTTCAGTTGCCTCCTACGTTGCCACCACTACATACAAAGCAGACACACAAGGTGAAACTTAAACGTCTAAATGCTTCAGAGGTGACAGGAGACCTGTCTTTCATGGTGCAGCTTCAGAAGGCATGGCAGGATATTCTGAGGACTTTCAGATGACATTAGACACTCTGAATTTTACCCTTAGTGAAAATCAGATTAAAGGATTGTATATGTGAAATAATAAACCCTTGAAATCCTTATATTCTTAAAAGTATTTGGGGAACTGAAAAAAAAAAAAGCACCTCTCTTTCTTCTCCTCTAGTAACTCTTGCTTGTTGCTACCACTGTGTCTTCTGTGGATTAACTGATAAATTGACAGTACTTTAGCAGATTTGATTCTGGTGACTGTCCAAGGGACTGTTAAAGATGTCTTGAATTCATCTCTTGAGGGGGGAATGGTAAGGAGGATCTTTCCCCTTTTTACTGTGAAAGTGAAATCTAATCAGTATAAAGCTGCTAGTACAGTACCTTCAGGTGAAGATTTGTTCAAAGCTAATTAGAGACTTGAATTTCACACAGCTGATGGCTAACTGGGCATGATAAAAGGTTGCTTTGGTCTTCTACCTTAGAGATAGGATTGGCCCCACCAGTCACTGATATCAGGGCAGTGCTTCTGTCAAAGTTTCTTTCAGGTTTTTTATTATGCTTCTTGGGTGTTGGTTAACTTAACCAGATGTCTGTGCTAAAGAACTGGGAAGAGGCAGATGCCCATCAAACTGCCTGGTTTTGGTCTATAACTGAGTTGGTGCAGGCACAGCTGGGGTATTCAAACTATTTCTAGTCAGTGGAATTGACAGTTATGAGGCTCTACTGGCATTGAGAATTATACCTTGGAGAAGAGCCCCATAGGATAATGAGTGCATGTATAATGATAAACAAGGATGAGCCATGCCAGTTGCACTGGTGCTCTGCCCTCTGCCTATCCAGGCTTCCTTAGCACTCAGACTCTCCTGGACAAGAGATGGAAATAAATTATTTCTGTAGGGATATTCTTGAGTTTCTTGAACTCTATCTTGATGGGGATCAGACAGTATATAAGTGATAGTAATCAAGACAAATACTTAAGTTACTTGCACTTTCATCAAGAGTTAAGGAAAGAGATGATAATTTGTAACATTGTGTAGACATCTGATTGTTTGTGATGTCTTAAAAACCACAAACTACTTGGTTTTTTTAATGCCTGCTGTGCATTGAACCCATAACTGATCTTTTCTGTATAATATTTCTCTTGCAGTGTAAATATGTTCACATTTCCTTGTGTTGAATAGACTAAATTTTCTTTTGAATTTCCTTCACAAATAATAGCATAAAATGGTGCTCTCCCTGGAGAAGTTAGCTGTCTGCCTGAGTGTATTAAAGCTGGGGACTTTATTGACCTTTCTGTAGGTCAAACTGACTTCCTTGCAGGTAGCCTATACAGTGTGCATTGTCCAGGATCTCTTCAGTGCCATTATTCAATTAACCATAACTCATTTATTTAAAAAGTCTTATTAAATGTGGTTTTTTATGGAAGTAGCAGTGGGATAAATCTGTATTTCTGAACCAAAATAGGTTAATATTCTTAGTCTCATCAGATTTTTTTCATTTCAGGGAAGCTTATTGTGTAAGCTATATAGCAAGGCAACAAAATCTGCAGTTTTGGAGAATGACAATAAGGACTAATATTAAAGCTGGGTCTAGCAACAAATTGCAAAGAGGGTTTGGGGTTTTTCCTTAAGGGATGCTGAAAGCATCTTAGTGTTTTAAGTTATGTTTCCTTAAGTTAACACTACAATTTATGGTCTGGGTGTATGAACTTTTACTTAATAGAAAATGTGTATTTACTAGAAAATGTTTGTTGGTGTTTGTTACAATGTTTGTAACATTCAACTATATGTATTTTACTGCTATGAGCAACTAAATCTGAAGCAGTGTCTCAGAGGCAGTAGGGCAGATCTTACCTTTCATATTCAAACATAAGCAAGTAAGCTTAGAATTCAGACAGTTGTCCCAGAGGTCAAGGAAGGAACCTAAACCCCTTTCTCTGCACCACTCATGGTCCCATTTATTGCAGTTTTATTGACTAGGTTCAAGCTGAAACCTGCGTTTTTGCCCAGTATTTTGTGTAACATAAGGCACAGTTTCTGCTGAACGGAGAGGCCATATTTGACAGATTGCTAGCCTCACTTGATATGTCAGATTTAGTGTTCCAATTGGCTTGTCTTTGACGAGAAATCTTGCTTTTTTTTTCTTAACGCCATTCTTTTCTCTTATACTGCCAGCAGTGCCCTTTGGTTAAGGGAGTTTCACTGCTCTCAGATACAGAATGAATGAAATATTGTTCTCTCCATTAACTTGCCTTTCAGTAATGCTGGCTTTAGTATAGAATCATCTCAAGTTGGAAGGGACCGATAAGGACCATTGAGTCCAACTCCCCGTTCCTCACAGGACTACCTAAAACTAAATCATATGACTAAGAGCATTGTCCAGACGCTCCTTGAACTCTGACAGGCTTGGGGCCATGACCACTTCCTTGGGGAGCCTGTTCGAGTGACCAGCCACCCTCTCAGTGAAGAACATTTTCCTAATGTCTGATCTGAACTTCCCCTGATGCAGCTTCATTGCATTTTCTCGTGTCCTATCACTGGTCACCAGAGAGAGGAGATCAGCACCTCCCCCTCCGCTGCCCGCCTTGAGGAAGTTGTGCACTGGGATGAGGTCACCCTCAGCCTTCTCTTCTCCAAGCTGAACAAACAAAGTGACCTCAGCTACTCCTTGTAAGTCTTGCCCTCAAGACCTTTCACCATCTGGGTTGCCCTCCTCTGGACACACTCTAATAGTTTGATGTTCTTCTTGCATTGAGGTGCCCGAAACTGCATATACTACTTGAGGTGTGGAACAGAGTACATTCAGGAGGTACAGCACCAACTTTGAGTCTCAGTAACCTGTTCTACACAGTATGTGTGATTACACCAAGAATGCTAGGAAGATGGGGGTGGGAAGTGGTAACAGGTCATGCTCTGTGCATGGCTGATATGTGTTATATCTGTGGTTTTGCTTGTATAAAGTATTCTAATCTGTATATATAACACTGATTACCCTGTAACTAGGGCTTTACTTACTTGAAATAAAGTGTTAGTAACAGATCCAACCCTATATTCAACCACAAGTGGAAAAAGTGAAAAATGGAAACAATGTCAAAATTACTGAAGACTGTTGCTAGTAACAACCTGTTCGGCCTTCCTTTTCTCCTGTCTTTCTCTAAAGTAGCAGCTTGAGGAAGCTGGTGGAGTTTGAGCCTACATTCCTTCTTGTCTGAGTGAGCCTAGGGACAAATTGAAAAGTTACTGACTTGCAGCTCTGTGCAGCACAGGATATTTGATTGAAGGATGTTCATGATGTGAAAATAAAAGTTCTTAAAACCATTGTGTAAAATGTCCTGGAAAACTGTCAGTAAAAATGGTGGTGTAATTTTATGATATTTTTGGATGTTAGATTTTTAAATGAAGGAAATGCTCTTGAAGTGACTTTTCACTTGTCTTCACATTCATGGGTGAAAGTGTGCGGTGCTTTGTTTTATTTTTGAGCAGGGGGAAGGCTGGAGGGGAGGGTTGGAGGGCGTGTTGTATTTTTTTAATTTGTAGCTTCCTACACTGTATCTTTAGACTCTCCTTTGGGTATTTTGTTTGCCTCCTGTTTTTACCTGATAGCCACCACTTTCACTGTTGAGGACAGGGCAGCTGTTCTTTTCTTCCCTAACCGTTACTCCACTTTCCCCCAAAGCCTCGCAAAAGCTTTGTTCAGCTTGCTGGTAAGATAACTGCACAGCACCACACAGCGCTTCTGTCCCCTCTGCCAGGTGAGCGTGTGTGCTGTTACAGCTCAATTCTTGGGGAGGAGCAGAGTAGGAAACTTGAAATGGAGTTTTCCTGCACAATGTTTCTGGAGTATCAGTTAATTTAACACATACCTAAATGGTGTTTGCTTGATGTAAATCTGTGGTATTAGTGTAGTAAATTGTCTTGTCCTTCAGAACAGCCTGAAGTTGGCAGTGCCGGGTTAGCTGACTTTGATAGAGATTTCCTTCCCCCTGCCCCGCTCTTTACCAGCTGTGTGTGTATTTAGTGAGAGAAGCAGTAGCTGTGTGAGTGTCTAGCTCATAAATTTGAATTGCAGTGGTTCAGGATTAAAAAGATTGTCAAAGCTTGAAGTTGTTTTTCCTTTTTTTTTTAATATCCCTATATATGTGGGCTTTATTAAAATATTTAGATATCCTCAAATTAGCTTGGCCAAATGTACTGCAGTCTCTATTTCTTGTAAAGTGTTTGTCCTGGGATTGCACACTAGCTCATGGTAGAGCGGTTCTTGCAGCACAGAAAAAAAAAAAGAGAAAAGAACAACTATTTGCTGTATCATTGCTGTGCTGCACATGGCCTTGAGGCTACTTCTGAGGAAGCAAACAGTTAAATTTTAACTCTACATCCTGTTGATAAACTGTTTTTTTTATATGGTTTGAAGCAGACAGATAGTGTAGGCAGCTAATTATTAACAGTTCTTTCAACCTCCAAGCTTAACTTTGCTTCTGGGATTAGCTGGCATGGACCCTAGTACCCAAGTTGTAATGGCAGAAGGGTTTGTTTAGTTTGAATTTGCTTCCCAAAGGAAACATGTTGTGCTTTTGGAAGGGCTGTCCTCTCGCTCTTCTCCAAATCAGTACAATGCTATACTTTTTCTTGCTGGATTATGTTGTTTAGGTGTGAGAATCCCATCCCTATTCCCCAAATTTTAAATTATGCTACGCATTTATGTTTCAGCATAGGCCAAGCATACTTGAATCTGGTCTGACTGTGTGCTAGTGCTTGTTAACCTGTGTTAACCCAAGCTGCTTTGCCAGACTTTGCTCCTCTCCATCTTTGATGTTTAAAAGTAGGTTTTGTGCATGAAATCACAAACTAACTACTGTTTAGCTGTCTTATTACCATATCAGAGTGGACGCTTACTCAATAGCTATAGGTGCCAAGTGTGGCCAGAGCTTTGAGAACAGTCTAGTTTGGTTGTTGCCTGGTATGTGTGGCTTTGTCTCTCTTGGGAATTAACTGTTGTCTGTCTGGGTGGTTATGCTAACCTGCTAAAAATGCTTGTGTTTTGGGTTTTTCCTCTTTTGGAAGTGAAAAACATTGCCTATGACTAAACAATAAACTTCCACATCAACATCAAGCAAATAGATATAAATAAAAATATAAAAATGAACTACTGTTATGTGCTTTGTTTTGCATAATGATCACATAACAATAACATGAAGCATATGCTGGGAGCCTTTGATTTGCGTAGGGACAAAATATGGCCTTGCTTTTCCAGTGTATCAGATGCAGTAAGACTTGCAGTCTCATTTGCTTTGAACAGTGAATTAGTCTCTTGCACAAGCATGCCTGCATGCAGTTCAGGGTTTATATTACTGAAATCCATGGAATGACTTTACAAATTGCTGCTCTATGTGTAATTTTGGATAATCTGTCTGATATAACTAATACATGCTCTTTTCCTGTTCTAAGGGTTTTTTCTGTTAACAAGAACTTGTTGCAAGATTGCTTCAGTCATTTTCTAAAGCATGTATGGTGCAGCATCTGTTCCTGGAATTTCTCATACTCTGGTCTAGTAACTTATGGAATCTTCATTGTTCATTGCGGGGAGGAAAAGTCAGTCTTTGTGGACTACCTGCTAGGAGAAAATACATCGTCTTGTACCGTGAAGGGCTTTGTCTTACTTTCTTCTTTTTTTGAATCAGTGTTAAGAGAACTCTTAGTATAAAGATGTGGTTTTGTCCATCCACTGAACAAAAGATGAATTTGTTAGTAACAACAGATTCTGTTTGTGAGAATGAAGTAGAAGCATGAATGTGTTTCAAGGGGCATAGTAGTATTTTTAAAATACCCTCTTTTAAAACATTGTAGTATGTGCCTTAAATTGACGTTCTTCTCAGCCTCCTATACTGCTGTGTTGTTTATGTGACTCTAAAGTTCTTTTGGACCTATGCAGTGCTCATGTATTAAAAAATGTGAGGAGTTGCATATTATTAAAAGACTTCTGTAAGACAGTTTGAGACCTGGTATTGTCATTGGACAAAAAGGTTCAAGTTGTATGGAGGAACTGGAAGAGAGGTGATCTAAGAACATGTAGCACAGCACTCAGATGTTGATTCTTGATGTTGCTGAAAGAAAAGTAAAAGGCAGAACTAACATGTATGTATTAGTCTCTAAAAGGAAAAGAACAAATAATAGCTGGAGTTGAAGAAATATGGGTAGTCTTGTTCTTCAGTCTTCGCTCTGTCGTCTGTGAAATTGGCTGCCAGAGCAAACGTGTGTGCAGTGGCTGATATCTGATGTAGTGGTAAACGCTTGATATATAGGATTGTCTCATTTGGAAAGGTGATTTTTATTCCTGACTTTGGGGTTTTTCAGAGCATATGCATTTAGAACAATAAATCTTGCTCCAAAGCTTTATTGAGATATTTAATTATTCCAAATAAGCTAATGCAGACATACACATTTAATGTCTTGCATTGCTCTGGAAAATCACAACTCTTATTTCTATTAAGATTCCATGTGCCTCCCAAGTAAAAGAACCTTTTGTGATGTTGCAAGTTGTTTGTTATTTTGCTTTAAGCTGTGAAAACAAGCTTGCTTGGTATCACTGCTTTTAGGTGCTTCTCCACTTGTGTCCCACGTGTAATCTTTAATGACATGTATCAAAGCTGTTAAAGAGGATTTTATTTCTTTCTGTACTTACTCAGGAGAATTTAAGAGTATTTGAGCATGTGTACCTGTTAATGAAAAAGAAACAGTTCAATTGAAGGCATTTCCTAGTGAACTCTGAACACTGAATGCTGGCTTTCCTAGAAATGGTCATTTCCTGGATGCTTACCTTGCTTTTTTTGTCTTGCCTCATATAGAAGCAGAGTGAAACATAAAATAATTCTGTGCTTCATCGTTGACTCTGCTTCACTAAACAAAACCTTGCACATCACAATATCCCTTTTAGACTAGGCCATTTCTAGAGATGTACCCAAACGAGTACTGACGGACAAGGATTTTTCTTTCTTTCTGAACCTTGATTCTCTGTTTCTATGACAGTCTCTCCAGGAGGAATTGATGCTTACAGACTGAGAATTATTTTCCTTAGTGGAAAGAGGTGGTGGCTTGATAGGTTTTGTTCAAAGTCATGTAGAGTGGTTGCTTTTGTCAGATACCATCTCCTGTAATGAGATCCTGAGATTCTAGTAGGTACGTAAACCAGTAAAAATCCCTGAATCTTGAAATAGGCTTTGTAGAGGTGGGACTTCCTATGGCATCTGATGCTTGATTTGTACTTGTTCTCCTTCAGCTAGGGTTTAAGCGGTGGTTATATTGCATGTGGAAGTGTGTGTCTGTTATGTGAAGCTTAGTTTGGTCCTTCACAGACTGCTGGACTGACCTTTCTTTGTCTTTTTAGATATTTCCTAATAAAATGATAGAGCTCAGCATATTTTACATTCCTTCACTTGCATCTTTAAGGCGCTAGTTTATTCTTCTAGTAAAGCTGCTATAAACAGTATGACTGAAACTAGCCTCAGTGCTGAAATTAGGCCTTCTCTGTGCAGGCTCTTACTCTGACATGCACTGATGGCTTTGCTGAAAGAAATTACCACACAGACTTCCCAAGCTTAGTTCCCTTCTGGGGCTACAGGCAAATTGCTTAGCTTGTCTGTCCTGGTTTCCCAGCTGTGGAGTTGGAGTAATTTATTACTAGTGTCAGTCATGAGAATGTTGAGGGTTAATCTGCAAGGACTGTGTCTGCATAGTGTCTTTAGAGTGTCAAAGCAGTAAAGTATAATTGTAATTTTATTATTAATATTGTTTATTTCATTAAAGTGTAATTTTCAAACAATGTTCATGTAGATTAAACTCATTTCAACAATAAACTGGCATCCTTCCAGCAGAATTAACTTGTTTCAGAGTCTTTGTCTAATAGTCAAGCCTACGTGTAGATAGCTCTGTAAAGAAAACAACAAATGCCTAAAGAAATCCGTACTTTCTTGTTTTTAATCTAGACTGTGGACATCCATAAAGAAAAGGTCGCTCGCAGAGAGATAGGCATTTTGACGACCAATAAGAACACATCAAGAACTCACAAAATTATAGCGCCAGCGAACATGGAACGTCCTGTAAGGTATATTCGAAAACCTATAGACTACACGGTGCTGGATGATGTTGGCCATGGCGTAAAGGTAAGAATACCTGGACACTTGAGGACTTCAAGTAACACAGACCAGGACATAGGATTGGGGCAGAATGTTACTGACATTAAAATGTTTAGTTCATTTATGGTAGGAAGGATTATGTGTTTGATATTGCTCCCACATACAAACATTTCAATAACAAAATGGACTGGTTTACAGTGAGGGGCTTTTGAGCAACGTTTGCCACAACATTATGACTGTCAGTGGTAGTCACAGTGTTTGGAAAGAATGGCTTATGATCTTAGGCTAATGACTTGTCAAAAAAGCTATGACTGACTTCTAAAATTATCACGCCTTCCTCCTCAGATTAAATTTTCTCTGCCACTCCCTTTATTTCTTTAGTTACTGAGAAAAATTATCTCTTACGGGGAAACTGGATGGTGGGGGTTTTTGTTGGGGTTTTTTGGAGGGTGGTTGGAAGAAAGGGGTTCATCTAGTGGCACTTGATGTTTCGCTCCCCTTTGTGCTTTTAGACATCTTCATTTTCCTTTAAATAAAAACCTTCATAAATTAATGTCTACCTACCTTGAAATGATCATAGTTGAAATGAATTAATATAACATCCTTTGCTCCCTGGACATCTCATTATAAAAAATAGCTTTGCATCCCCCTAGAGCAGGCCTTCCAGGTATATTCAGTTCACAACAATCTTCCCTTGAATGGCATTAAAAAGAATTTATTCAACATTCATGTATCCTCTAAAGCTTGATGTGCTCTGGTCAGTCAGTTGTGCAGCTAGATCGGTCCATTATGTGCCCTTTGAATCACTGAACTCTTGAGGAACAGATCTTTCAGAATTACTCAACACAAAAGAATGCCAAGGTACCTACTGCTTCGTAGTAATCCACCAGATGCCCAGAGGAGTCTAATTCCAACACAAGTTAGAAAGCAGCTCTATACCATGACAGCTCTAGGCTATGAATTGATGTAGTGACTTTGGACTACCTGATTTTTTTTGTTTTGTTTTGTTTGTAGCTAAATGTGTACTAAACCTGTAACTCTTAGGGTTGTTTTACACTAATAATTTAAGCCAGACTGGATGAAGAACAATCATATATAGCAGCCTGAAAGACATGCCCTGAATTGCTGTAAAATAGAAACACAGGGGTCAGAAACTGATAATTTTTCAATACGGTCTCTGCATTCGAGGAGAGAGGTCTATGAATAGAGAATACAGGAATCCACAAATTCAATGTCAGGATATTGGTTTCTACATTTAAGTGCTCCAGGGATCAAGTGCTGTAGAAGACTTTAAAAAAGTAGAACAATTACTGTTAGTCTCTGAAGTTGATGCTTTGCTGAACTACTTGTATTGTGCAGGCTCAAAACAGGTTGCTTGATCCATAAATGCTGAAGTTGTTAAGGTGTAGCAGTTGCATTTTCCAATATGACTATTTGCTTTTAGGAATACTGGTTCTTTATTTTTAATAATGTGACCCTGTTTGTTTAGGGGGTGCGAATGAGGTACGTTTACCTATTTCTATGCAGCTCTTATGGAACATTTTTAGTAAAGGTTTTTTTAAACTGTTAGTGGCTTAATTCTGTATTAAAGACTTCAGAGGTAAAATAGCTTCCAGTTATAACCAAATTATCAACTTATTACAAGTCAGCTACAAATTATATCTTGGTATTGTTTCTTTATTGAGTGATTTGCCTAAGTCTATTTAATGACTGTGGAAGGGATGAAACACTTAACAGAAAAATGATGTTGGTATTTTCTATTTAGACTTGTTACACAAATGAAATAAGCTGCCAGCCAAGCCTCAGATAGATAGTTCAAGATGGCTGTCATGCATTTGATACCTTCACCAGTGTTGACATTCACTGGACACACTGTTAAGAAGAGTGGGCTGAGGTTGTGAATGACATAATTAAATGTTTTAGCCATCATATTACTTGGGTTCCCAGAGTGTGACACAGATCATAGCCCTGAAGGAAGTAGCTTGCTTTGTCTGCAAACCTAGATGTAACAAGTGCTGTTATAAGAAAATCAAACCAAAACAACTTAAGAAACTGAATCAGGTCCTGTTGGAAGTCAGAACAAATAGTGGATGACACTTGAGAATCTGAGTCGCCTCTTGAACATACAAATTAAGGGGAAGCATACAATAAATTTAACTACAAACTCTGTCCAGAATGGTCCTAGAAGATGCTTCAGACTCTTAAGTCTTATTTTCTTGACCGAATATTTCACCCTGAGTTGGACAGCAACATGTGCAGTAAGGCCTAAGAAACCATGTGGTTATAGAGGAAAAGCAGTTTTAGTTCTGCCTAAAGCAATTATTGATTTGACTAACTTACAGGTCCTTGAATGTCTTCTGCTGTGGTAACTGTCAATAAAATACAGTACAACACATACATGGACATTTAAGTATTAAATAAAAACAATGCAACACTTTGAAATCTGTAGATGGCAATTTACTGTTGTTAATGGGCCTCTGTTGTGTTCTAGTGCAGGATTTGATAAAGAAACAGAAAGGAGAAGTACAAGGAAGAGAAGTCAAAGATACAGGCTGGATTATAGCTTGTTTCTACTTGCATTTCATGAAATACCGATCCAAGGAAAAATTTTAATTGAAATATGCAGTATATTTTAAGGGGTGATGCTAAATTGTTTTATATAAAAAATGTAAATAAAAATACTGTCTCATAGAATTAAAAAAAAAAGAAAAAAAGGAGGATGGGTAATCCTCAGAGTAAATAATGTCTTCCCCTGTACATCTTACATCTGAGCAAATTGCAGAAACACCTCCTATGCATAGTCAGAGCTTATTTTCTTTGTGTGTGTGTCTCATGCTTCTCATGGCTGTGTAGAGGGGCTGCAAAAGCAGATGCCTATGCTTGGGCCATGGAGAAGGGCTCTACATGCCTCCCTCTCACATGCATGCAGTGATTTTTGTGGGGACAGGTGATGAGGGTGGGGGATGGCAATGATGGTAAGCAACTGCTCTCTATAGCAAGTTTCCTCCCTGATGGGAGACACACATCCTTGGGAGGCAGTGCTGTTTCCTCCTCCAGCAGCTTCTTGGTAGAAAAGCTTTTGTAGAGCATCCTAGGATCGCAGAGGTGCTTTCTCCTTCAGCCTGAAAGCTCCATGGAAACCCCAAGCTGCCCCAGCTGCTCCACTCCCTGCGCCTTCCCTTTGCAGGAGCAGATACAGATGAAGTTTCCAAAAGGAGTAAAGTAGCGCTTTTTTTTTAATATATATGCCTATGAAGCCAAGGTTAGCATCAGTCAAAATCAGGACAGCTTTTGAAGTTGGTTTGCTAGTGAGAAGGCTTTCCCTTGCAACACAAATATTATGTGTAGATGGTTCCAGGAAACACACAGGCAAGCATTTTTGCTGGTCTGTTAAGTAGTTGCTCAGCTGTCACCCTCTGAGGATAGGGGAACGTAGCTGAAGTCATTCTTGGTAAAGAAGAGTAACTGTCATGATGTGAGAGCCTACCTTCCTGTGTAGACCTTGGTTTAAAATTATTAGTCAGAGACTACTTTAAGATTTCCTTCCTTTTCTTCCCTTTCTTTTGTGAAAGAAAAAAAAAAAAGTAGCGTGCCAGCAAATAAATAGGTCAAATACAATTACTCATACAGAAAATCCTCACTTTAAGAGGGAAGAGAAGGAGGAGGAAGCTTGGAAGCTGCCTTAAAAGCCCTGAAGTTGGCCTTTGAATTTATTATAATCTTTTTTTTTTTTTTGATAGGAGGCAGGTGGAATTGCAGCAATTTGTAAAATGGCAGCTAAACAGGAAATTGAAGTGACACCTTCTGGTAAAGACAGATAAAGTCTTGAATACATGCTACATTTAAATGCCTAATAGCTGTAATTGGATCAAGTTTGTTTTATGGAACTAATAGTTCCTCAAAACCAAACTTGAATTTTATACGAAGATTGAGCACTTTTCAGCTTTGTTTTAAGAAAAAAATCAGGATTTTGTCACTGTAAAACACCTGCATTTCAGTGCATTAAAACTATGAGAAGCTTTCTAGTCGAGGAGGTCAGACAAGAGTTAAGTGTTCAGAAGTCTTTCTGAAGCAAATAGAAGGTGGAAGGACTCCCTTAAAGTAGGGTTTGGGCCAAAACTTACCAAATGCCAAGCTTAGAGACGGTGTGATGGTTTAGCCCCTGCCAGGGTCTGAGACCACACGGCTGCTGCCCCTCCCCCACAAAGGGAGTGAAATACAAAGCCCCGAGACTGAGATAAGGAGAGGTTTAATACAGCAGTGCAACAGCAACACAACAAACAACAACAATAACAGTAATAGTGATAACAATGAACAGAGCAAAATATATACCGATACAGCAGTGAGAGAACCGGCTGCGCCAACCACGCGATCACCGATTCTTCCCGCGCTTGCGCCAGGATGTGAAGTCAGCATGATATATGAATCACCCGGCTAGAGCTTCCCCCCCACTGCTGGGGAATCTTAACCCTATCCTGGCTAAACCAGGACAGACGAGAGTCTTGCTGTCACCCTTATGCCTCTCAGTGTGCCCTACTCACCTGCAGTACTCATGCTTACGTCTGTGTTGGTACAAAACAAAAATGCAGATGAGATGTTGATGTGAGGGTGGAGGGCTACTTAATCGTGCCTGCTTCCCCTTTAGGATAGGACGTTTTATGTGTTAACCACTTGAGTACTAACTTTTAAATAATTCACTGTAACAAAGCAGTGAGGCAGGGATTCTGAACCTGAGCCTCTGCAGCCTTTGTCCCTGTATTACCCACTATCAGACACTCATGCTTCAAAGGATGTCATGTTGCCAATTTCATTAATGTCACATCATGCTTCTGGGGTCATGGCCAAACAGTAAATACTGCTGTAGGGTAAAGAACACTTCTCTTGGGGGAAAAAGTAACTCTTCCTGTTACCAACACTACTCTGTTGTGAGTGTTGACACTGGGCACTTACTACTGAAAATTCAGACCTGTGGTAGTGTCATCTGATACAATGTAAGTTTCAAGCATTTCTACTTGCAAAGAAAACTCAAAACTATAAGGTCTCTTTATTTTCTAATTTTGAAAAGAATTTTTTTTATGTTAACCTTATTTTATTGTAGCTAGATCCAAAGTTACCAACTCAAAGAATTCAAAAAGCTTGAAGTATTTAAAGGCAGGAATCTATCTTTTTCTGAAGAAGACTACTGAGTGCTGAGGGAACAATATTAAGTTTGTCTATCATCCACAAGCAGGTTTTTGTATGTTAATAGCAGTTTAATATGTAAAAACATTTTAAGGTCAAATGTGACTTGAAATTTTTTGCCTGCTCAGTTTGGAAACTTAAAAAGAAAGAAAGGAGAGACAAGCAATACTGACAGGTTACTAGTTACTGTTGACAGAAAAGAGTGTAATTACTAGGTTGCAGATAATACTGGGAGAAGTTATAGTTTAAAGGTAAAATTTCACCGAAGAGAGACTTACCTAATCATGTTCAATTTTGAAAGAACTACTGATTTGGAACCTAAATTTTCTCAAAATAATCTGCCTTACAATAGACTATAAGGAAATAATGAACAAAAAAAAGGTTTCTGACCCATTCTGATAAGGAAATTGAGACACAGGAATGATTTCTTTAAAACTGTACAGAACTAGTGGCAGAATTGCGTTACCCTGAGTAACACACATACACCCACGTACAGTCTGCCTTCTGAAAAACATCTCTGATTACACATTCTCCCTAAGTTCATATCTTGATTTCTGTAAGGAAATCATGTTCTAGACTTGGTGTTTTACTGTATCCTTTCCTTAGGCATCCCATACCTTCATGTACAAGTAGCCTTCCAGCTGCTTTTCTTGCTCTGACTGTGTCATCTTGTGGTACTCCAGAACTGCTCCACTGATGAGACAGGAGGCAATCTTGTGCAAAAATCTATGAGGATGCCTAGGGGGCAATTGAATTGCCTTGCTGCAGATACATAATAGCACTTCAAAAGGTCTTATGGCCAGCTGCCTTTCTGTAGGGATGTCTCAGATAATTCTCCCTCAACTAATAAAGGAAATAACTTTTTAAGTAAAAGGGGAGGCTGACTAAAGAGTCATCAAGAGCAGTCATGTCTTTTTTTTTTATCACAGTTGATGACTGTGATTACTGTTCAAAGGTAACAGATCTAAGGGTGGTTATTGCTTTTACATACTCAAGTTCTGAGTTTGCCAGACACTTACTATTAATGCAGATTAGACTGGTGCAGTTTTTAAACCTTTGTTTCCATTGATCAGCATTTATATTGGATGGTCTTTAATGATGGCTTTCAGTGATCCTAGGTATGGCAGGATATAGAGTGAAATTGGCTCTTTAAATTCAGGAGTTGGAGAAATAGTGAGCGACATACAGCAGGGGAAGTACAACAGACCTTCACAGAGAGGTAAAGTTTCTGGAGTCTGAAATTTGAGAGTTCGTACCTGGAATGTGCAGGAGAAACTTGCTGGATGTCAGTGTGATAAAGATTTTGCTTCTGTGTGCAAGTGGCCTTTTGTATTTCTGTGCTTATAGATACATTTGCTCACATAAATGAGTTGTGTGCAATATCCCTAGCCCTAGTTTTCCAAACAGAGTTTAGAACTTGAATAATAGCTTTCTGGTTCTGAATCATGACTAATGTTGCCCCATGACTTGTTACTTGGCATGGAAACTATTAAAAACAATTAGATGGCTGCCTCTGGAGGCCAGCCAGCAGAGTCCCTCAAATATCTGGACATCCTTTGGCTACCAGTAGATACTTCTGATTGCCTCACACCCTATGCTTTCATGCTGTTCTTGGTCTTGTCCTTTTGGCCTCAGTTACAGAAACCTGCAGTACTGCCTTTGTACTGTTTAGACTACCAGAACTGAATGTGCTGGAATTGCCAAAGTAGTTGCCTTAAGCAAGTAAATGTCGTACTTGGTACTTACAGTCAATGCTTGACTGTCCAAAAACATTGTTTGTCCTGTCCAAACTCACGGCTAAAATTCTCAGTCCAGGTGCTCTGAATTCCTGGCATCAGTTACAGAAGCAGCCTCACTTTTGGCTTTGATTAAATAAATGCCTTGCATGGCTATTGCAAACACCTGTTTTGCCCGTTGCCTTAATTGTGTTACTCCTTCCCAGCCCACCGCTGGCTCTCAGCCCTTGGCCAGCCTACTCTCCCACACTGTCAACCCCCTGTGGATGTGCAACTGCCCTAGCTGTGATCTTTTGGAAATGCATCAAGGTTGACTCCTGTTTCTTGAACCCGAGACTGTGCTTTCTTTCTCTTAATTTTGTGACAACCTTTAAAACTTTATTCAGGACTGCCACATGCTTGGCAGCTTTTCCCTGGAAAGGCAAAATTGTTCTGCTTGCTTCTTTAAAACATTTCTCTGCTATGATGCTTGCAAGAAACCCCAACCAATACTGCTGCTTACCATGCTATCTTGTTTCTGGGAACATCCTGATCTGTCTAGTTCTCTGCCTCAGCATCACAAGCATCCCCAGCAAGCCTACACACTGTGTTTTTGTTCTGATGTGTATGTCATCCAGGATGCTGGTATCTGGCTGAAAACTGTCTCCTTTGCGTACAGTAATACAACTAGCAGGAGGAGAAAGGAGTTCTCAGTGCTGCTCTTCATTTGACTAAGCTTTTTTCCTTTGCACCTCCTATCTCTTATTTTATAGATCCCTCTTGGAACAGTCTCATCCTTCTTCAAGCTGTGAACCTTATGCATGCTGCTGCTTCTCTTCCTCATACCCTGCATTTCCTTCCTTCCTGACTCTGACCTTCTTGGTACTGATCAGGCAGTTGGTGATAGTCATGTTCTGCCAACTGGCTGGCTGGCCTAGAGGCATTTGTAGAGATATGCCTGAACCTACATTAAACATGTATCTGCTTTTTTACTTTTGGTTTTCTGCTGTCTTTTTTCCTGTTTTTCTTAAAATCATGATGAGTCTAGGCCTAAACTGTTCCTAGTTCCAAGAAATTTTTTTAATTGCTTAGAAAGCATTGCATTTGGTTTTCAGACCAAGAAATGCAGCAAGGTTGACCTCATAAGCTCAGCCAATATAGACGAGAAAAAGTCTCCTCCTAATTAATTAGCTAATTAACCATGATTAAATAGCCATATGGTTCATCTCTTTGATTTGTTTGCTTTCCTCCCTTATTTCTGACTTTTAGATCAGGAGTTCCTCTCCCATAAGAATCCCCTTTCCCTTTGTGTTCCTTCTGTGTTTTCCTGACAGTATAACTCTTTTTTATTGATGGCAACAGAGAGGACATGTACAGAGGTTTTTACTTCTAGAAAGCAGTATGACAACAGTTACTAATTCTTCTGCACGATAAAGAAGTGTGTGTTTCTGTCTGCATATTAACTGGTAGCAAAAGAGATGAAGCTCACCTGATGTAGTGGTAGAGATAGGAAAAAAGGTCAAGAGCTGTCGGACTTCAGATATATGTTTAGTATGTTAAACGCTACTTAGCAATAGAAAGGTTTGAAATAAGATGAAGGTTCCTGAATCACTGCTAGATGTTGATATTCATACTGTTGCTGCAGCGGAGGCAGAATGTAATGGTGATTAAGGAGGAGGTGGAAAGACTCACCATAAATGCTTAGTGACACTGCATAAGGGAAGAGAGGAAGTTTTTTTGGTTTATATTTTTAAGGCAGGCAAACTTAGTAGTAGAGGCTGGGTAAGAAACCATGCCACCCTTCCTTTTAAGCCTTTAAAAGGTTTCTATCTGTGGCTGCTGGGGAGGGACTGGACGAAGAGTTTCACTTTTTAGTCTCTCTTAACAAATTCCTTTTATTATACCATTGCCCTTAGCAGCTGGGGAAGTAAGGGGAAGGGTCACATATTGCTGTGAGAGGGGAAAGCAAATTTCATTGCTAAAAGTGTGTTTTAAAAATATAATACTTGGGAGACTACTCTGGCATCCTGGAAACTGAGCCTTCATGTTTACCCATGAAATAAGTATGCGGGGACAGAAGTGGTTTAAATGCCTTAATTCTGCCACTGCTGATGAACCCCTGCCCAGACTGGGAGTGAATGGGATGACCTTCAAATTTATTTACCGCAGCTAAACCTTTTCATTTGAATTTTGGAGCACGGTTTGTGTTTGTATTCTTGTAATAAGAATAACTTGAGGGTAGTGGCTTTCAACCTCTCTTGATTTGTAAACCCCAGCTGTTTTTCAGTGGTTTTGCAGACCCTGTCAGAAATCTCACATATGCATATTGCTGTGTAGCATGTTTTAATCATTTTTTCTGAGTTCATGGATGCCTTTAAATTGCTCTGTGTTTCTTGGAGGAGGAGGAGAAGATGCAAACTGCAGTTTGAAAAGCTGTGCATTAGGAGGCTTGTTCTGGAAGTGACAGTTTATGTCCAAACAACCTCAAAAAAAGCATGAGGATTATATTATGTTTTGGGGTTTTGTTTGCTTGTTTTTTTTCAATTGGTGATCTCTTCCGCATTCCAAAACATGAGTCCTCCCCCAAATAAATTAGAGAACTCAACTTGAATTAGTCTAAAATTTTACATTGTTTTCCTTGTGAGGCCAAGTTTTCATTAATTTTTTTTTTTCTTCTGCAGTCACAAAGGCTGTAAAAAATGATACAGTGGAGTCATATAATGACTTGATTCTAAGAGCTAAAATTTCAGAATAACAATTATTAGAGCACTGCCAACACAGTTTTGAGCAGCCAGTGCTGTGCTGGCTTGAATCAGATTTCAATCAATAAACCAGAGGTGAAAGGCGCTGCTGCTCATCCTGTTTGAGAACTCCCTTTTCTTTATTTACCATTCAATGCAGCAGCTAGGTTTTCTTCAAAATACATGAAGGTTAAGTGTCAAAACAACAGGAAAGTCTATTCTGGCCATATAGCTGAAACTGTGGTTTTGTGAACGAATTCTTAAGAGCACATTGCCATTGAAATAGCATTGATTTGGGTTTGGACTTGAATGGTCAGCAAAGGGCTTTTCAACCCTTTGCTACCCATGAGGAGCCTGGCAAACAAATCTGGCAAAGCTTAACTAAATCTAATTTTGACACAAGTGTTTTTCCTGTGGTCACTTAGACACAGAACTTTCAATGACTAAGTGAGCCAGTAAAATCTCTGTTAGTGTACTGGGATGTAGCTAATTATTAGTAGACACATGATTTTTAAAAAATGTGATTATCTGTAGTTTAACCTGTCCTATCAGTTGTGATGGATCTGCCATTAATTTCTACCTTTTTCCCCCCTTTTTTGCCAACGTTAAGTGGCTAAAAGCCAAGGTAAGAAGTGTTATTTCTCCTTTGACCCACAGTGCCTCATGTGACTGATAGTAGAGGCTGCAGAGCCATTAAAAACTGAAAACTAGTGCTCTCTTATGCTCTCCTCTGCTTTCCATAGGATAGATTAAACATGCTATACTTGATTTTTTTTTTATTTACAGCATTTAGAGTGTGTCAATATATCTGTGATACATTGACATCTGCATTTATACATAGATACATTAATTTCTCTAACACATGTAGTGCTTTGCTCTGAATTCAGTAGATGCCTTGATTCCCTTCACTTACATTTTTTGCAGGAGACTTCCCAGACAACCTGAATGACTCTGCTAGTCAAATAGCAGGGACAAATTGAGAAATTCTCGGCCTGCGCTGACTGTATTGTCAGTGTTAAAGTTTGATTTAAATTATTAACACCTGAACAGAGATGAACACAAATGTGCCTTCCCTTAAAAGAAAAGAGAATATAAGAGATCTGTGTGTGAACCTGTCAATTGCCTACCTTTCTGATAACTGTTGTAAATTAATAGCAAAAATAATGTTAAGCTTGTATTTAGACTCTTTGTATTTATTGGTGTCTGTCTTGCATGTAGCTGAAAACTTGCTGTTTGACAGCTGTCTGGGAATTCTCACTTCATATTCTTACACTTTTTAAAAAAAAAAAAAAAGCTGTCAATAATAGAGCTGCTCTGTTATAAAAATAAAATCATGTTTTCCCTTATTTCAGCATGGAAATAACCAGCCTGCAAGAACTGGCACCTTGTCAAGAACAAATCCGCCTACACAAAAACCACCAAGTCCTCCCATGTCAGGCCGGGGAACTCTGGGGTAAGAATGAAGACTGCTTGGTCCTGCCTGCATAATAGAAAGCTTTAATTGTGCTGGTGTTGGTGTTTCTTAAATGCATGGATAGAGGCAATTCTGATTGCGTTTAGCAAAAAACCACAATTACCTTTCCTCTATAAACCCTCTCAGCTTCATTGACTCTTATTTACATGATGACCTTCTGAAAGAATGTTTTTTCAATAATGGGGGAAAGATTTATTATAGAGATGGGTAAATGAGGCGGCTGTTGTTATTCCTGATTTTCTGGGATAAATCCTTAGTGACACAAAAGAATATCAATAAGGTTTTGACTTCAGTGGGGGAAAGACAATTGTCAAAGTTTTTGTCTACTCATTTCTCAATATTGTAAGAGGTATGAAATGACTGTTGGTGCCATATTTGCTGCATTATCTAAGCAAAATTTGTCGCATTGTGAACACAATGGCAACGTTGATTCTTGTAGGCTTGTGCATTTTTATTTTTATGCTTAAGTGAGGAAGGTTTTGCTATTACTGAGTCCCACTGTGAATAGAGTTCCCTGCTGTAGCGTCTATTTTGCTGTGGGGAGTGAAATCTGCTTATCTTGGTGTGCCAGCAAGTAGTTGTTGCTAGAGACGAAAACATTAATACTTGAGAAGCTCAGAGCACACGCCATATGGTTTTGTCTGTCCAACTGTGCAACGTCTTCCAAAAGGCATCCTAAACAAGACCTTCTACCTATTTGTCACCCTTAGTTTTTGCTTTATGCTGTGAGGAACTGAGGCACTGTAAAGCTGGCTGGCATGGTTGTGTTGGCTTTGGGTGTGTTGTCAGGGAGAGGTGGGGAGCTGGAAAAATGAGGCATAATGGGATGGAACAGGACAGGGATAAGAAGTGATGGTCAAGGAAAATTAGAAGCGGCAACTCCTTTTGTAGAAGCCTTAGTGATTTTTAATCCCGATATGATGCTTTGCTGCTTCACCATCGCAGTGTTTGTTGTGTATTCTGCAGAGAAGTTACCCTAGAGGTTTCCTCAGCATGTTTTGTGAAAATTCCCTTTGCTCAAGGGCATGCAATCAGTATTCCAATTGTCTCTCTTATCCCAGCTGAGAGAGCTGTTTATCAGCCCTGAGAAGCTGGGTAGTGCTTTCATGTCCTCTTGGACGTTTGCTAGTGAAACAGCAGCGTTGATGTACTGGTGAGCTGCCTCTCTCTAATGCTCCCCTCGGAACAAGCCAGAGCTGTTTGCTTGCCTTCGCTGATTCCCGATAAGGATTAATCAGCTGAATGTCATTTCCAAATGAGCTTGACAGAGGCAGCAGTTGGCTGAGGGGGAGGAATAATGTGGATTCGTAACAGAGATTTCTATCTGCCCTTCTTGTTCAGGAAGTACAGCTCTTGTCTTGAGCATCCGTGTTCTGCCAAAGCATGAAATATCATAGGCATGACTGTTTCCCGAATATATGCAGAAAAAATTGCTAGAAACCTCAAGGATACTACTCTTTTCCCTTTGATCCAGAAAACAGAGATAAGCGTGTAAAATCAGAACGAGCTTGGTGCGTAACACCAGCCTTTAAGTATGTGCTGCCTATTGTGCGGCTTGTCCCTCCAAGGCAAGACTATCTAAAGGAATATGGTGGGGAGGGACTCCTGCACAGAAATCACGTGGGCTGAAAAGGGAAAGGGACTACAGGAAGCAGGGGTTTCTTCATCGGACTGTGGGAAACCTTGGATGCTCAGGTTGGAAGTACGACAGGAGAATGAGTGAATTGCTGGAGCTGGATGGAGGGAATAGTTGCAGTCGCGCCTTGAGGGTCCTGGAACAGAGCAAGGCCTTGGACTTCCTGTAGCCCTCCCTGGTGGCAACGGGCATCAGCACTGCACCCAAGCATTGGGGGACGTGAGGTGGGGTGTGCTGGGCAGCATCAGGAGTTTTCCTCCTCTGTGTGAGGCTGGCAGAAAAGCGAAGGGAAGGATTGGCCTTGAGTGATGGAAAGAAATTGGTTTTTACTTCTCTGGTGCTTAGGAGTTTGAGTTCTTCAATGAAGCTGAGAAGAAAAAGGAGAAACTGAAGCATGGCTGAGGATGTAGTGGGGGTTTGCTTTTCACAATATTTTTATCTTGTACAGGCAAAATAAATAGTATTACAGAGCTGAGTAGTAGTTCCTATTGTCAGTGCATTCCAAGGTAGAATACTTGAAAACATTAGTTTTCAAAGTTATTTTTGTTGGAAGAACATTGAAAATCTTCCCTGCTTATCATTCTATTTGGTGGTATTTAGAGCTCTCTCTTACAACTGGAATACAAAGTTTCTTTATTTTTCCCACAACTGATCTCTTTGGCAGATCTATAGGTGGTGGCAGTCTGCATATTAAAATCATCTGGAGGTCTTTATATAGATAAACTAATTTAGACACCACAGTGCACACAAACAATTATGTTATTTCCACTTTTCTCTTTGAGAGGTTTTAATTATAAAATGTTATACTTAAAATTTAAATTTAAATTGTTGCATTCCATATTGTAAAAAGGAAGTCAGTAAAGTTCTTAAAATACCAGGAAGCTGTATCACTTATCAACTCACTTATAACCAGTAATTGAACAAATTATTAAATACCCATAGTTTAGTGTTTTTGTTTAGCTGGTGCATTGCCAAATTCCTCCTCTTGCAAGGGATCTCTTAGTTACTGGTGAGAACTGAAGAGCTCTGCAAGTCAGTACAACAGATGCACTGTTCTTAAGGCGGTAATGGGTCTGGTAAATAGATCTTGAAAGATCTGTTGTATTTCTGACTTGATGCAGTCTGCTAGATGACCTTGGAAGTCCCTGGGCTTCACTTTCTTGGGCTGCAAAATGGAAACAATGAAGCTCATCTGAGAGGCACTTTAAGATCTGCTTAAGTGATATGAGATTGCTTGATTACTGTGTGAAACAATGCTACTAGGAAGATCACTGGTGATTGCAAATGTAACTTGTTCTGTGAAGCTTTCAGCCTTATTCCTGTCTTAATGAGTTGAATATCTTTAGCCAAGAATACTTTGAGAAAGCTTTTGGAGGGGAGGGGAAGGGGGGAAAGAGGAAATTGTTACAGTGGGAGTGTTTGTCAGGTGCAGTGTACTGAAAGGTAACCCCAGAATATTATGTGAATGTAACTGTTCTATGTTAGGTAGTTCAAAGAATATATTTTGGGTGGTAAATTTAGTTTAAGCTTTTTTAGACAGTTTATGTGCTGTAGGCCAACTTGTATGGATCTATCTACATAAGAGCACTTCAGAGAGTTCAGTGTGACCTGTCTACCCTGTCCAATGGAATTTGTTCAACATACTGTAATGTGGGTCACTGTACAGTGGTGTCTCATGAAAACTTAAGAAAACAAATGGCTTCACTACTTCATTCATTTATTCTTTTGATCTTCTGATCCTTTATCTTTCTGTCTTCAAATCTTTTTTTCCTTGACCAGTCGAAATACTCCTTACAAAACCCTGGAGCCAGTCAAACCACCAACAGTCCCCAATGATTACATGACCAGTCCTGCCAGACTGGGCAGTCAGCACAGTCCAGGAAGGACGGCTTCCTTGAACCAGAGACCAAGAACACACAGGTAGAGCATTTTCTCACTGTTAACTCTTTCCTGCCTGGCATGCTGATGCTTACTAATGTCACAGACACAGAAAAGCTTTGAAGCTTTGTGCCTGTTGGCTTTTTGTTGAAAGGCAAAAGGTGAGTTATTCTACCACCCTGCATTAACAGAACTTCACTGTATTGTTGACTCCTCTAACACATAAAAGTGTCTTCATACTCTATAATAGCTTCATTGTGTCTATCAACTTACTTCCATAACCACAGGCCTTGTTTTATATAATCAATTTCTTTTTGTTCTATGGTATTTATTTCCCAAGAATAAGCAAAACTTCAAAATTCATGCAGTTGCAAGGTAGTGATGGGTCCTAATGGGTTTAAAGCTGCGTTATTAACCTTAGCCTAAAATACACTTAGGCTTTTTTTTTGTTTTGTTTTCAAGACAACTAATTGCAAAGGGAAATTTCTGTTGATTAGAAACACTGTGATGAAGATGGTCTTGAAAGCTGATTGCTTTCTTTTGGCTAAAACTTAATGCTTGTAATCAGTGCTAGCATGATAGAAGTAGAAAATAAAACTTATTCACAGAGCAGGTATTGGCGTCAGCCAGTTGTTTCCACATGCTTAAGGGTTTTGATCAGAGTAGTGTGTGGTTTGAGTGAGAAGGGTGTTCTGAGTGCTTTTAGTGTAATTTTTTTCTTGAATTGCAAGGCTAGAGCTTTCTCTGAGCCTCTTGAGTTCAGTTTTTTCAGTTGGATTTTTATCATGGGCTTCAAACTACAGGGTAAAAACAGAAGAAAGAATTCAATGAGAAGTAAGAGGTTAGCTTATTTTTTAGAGATATTTCTTAATTTATTTTTGTTTAAACTCCCAGTAGGCAGTTACACATGGTAGGTCACTAACGGGGGTTGAGAGAGTATTTTGGACCCAGTTGATCATGAAATACTGTCAGAATTAAATAACGTCTAAATCTGGCTGCAACAAACATCTTGTTAATCTGTTTAGCTGGCTACTGTGAATGGTCCCTACTCTTGTCTCACAAGATCTTCTTTTATGTAGACCGCAGTTAGAAATTCAGCCGCAACCATGGTGACAAGATCAAGGTTTTCATCAGACAGGTTTCCATTTCAAATCGCTGATTTTCTTTTTTGCAACAGTGCTATTTTCTTAAGATATATTTGAATGATTTGCTCTTGACTCTTGACAGCACTGATTTGTAGCTACCCAGGAATGGTAAATAAACTATAACATCACCGAGTACTCTTTAATTAACATGGATGGGTTAAAGTGGTGTGTTGGCTTCAAAACATCTTGACTACTTAGTTCCCTTTGTTAGCCATTTAATCCATGTAAATTCAAGCCTTGGCCTAAGGAGTGCTCTTGGATAAGAGTAAGAACAGATTCCGCCTGAATCTTGATTCTTTTTCAGCTCCCTCAATGAAAAGAAGCGTTATGGCCTCCAAAGGCATATGTAGAAATGTTACTCAGCTCACTAAATTATGTTCTGCAAAAAGTCTGTATTGTTGGCCTCTAATTTGTATTTCACGTAACAGTACTTAGGCAAATCGTGACCTGGCTGTACTATGTACTATTTCAGACTATCTCTTGTACACAGAAAGTGTGTGCGGGGCGGGGCGGGGGGGGGGGGGAAACTGTTAGGTGTACAGAAAATTATCCACACCATACCCCACTCCACACCAGCTGGTTCATCATGGCTGTTCTCAGTTAAAAAGTTCTCAGTCTAAACTTCTGTTCTGAGTAGAGGAAATGTTCCTTCAGCTGACAGCATAAATATTTTAAAATAATTACAGTTTAGGTATGAACTCTTCCAGCCTCAGCTTATTACTTTCAGTTATTACAAGGCCCATGTACTATTCCTACAGTTGTTACTCCGTTGCCTAGAACTGCTATGGTTGCTTACATTTTTATTTTTTTAAAGCATTTGATTAGACATTTTATGCATAGTGGTGTTAGCTAATTCCATTTATTAGGAGTGTAATGCATCCAGACTTGATTAGCTGTGTGCAATTGTAGGTAAAGACAGAGGCATTTTATAGAGGATTTTTCAACAGTCTATAATTGAGTTAGGCTAACAGAGCTCACACAAGAAGTGTGACTGTTGATAGGCTGTGCTAATGCTTGTATTTTTCTTTTATAGTGGTAGTAGTGGAGGAAGTGGCAGTCGAGAGAATAGTGGAAGCAGCAGTATTGGCATTCCCATTGCCGTGCCTACACCTTCACCGCCAACTATTGGACCAGGTATGTGGGACTTTTCCCATGTTAACTTAAGGCTGTAATTTCAGTCACTTGTGTTTGCAGAGGGATTTTGACTGAAGACGATGGGCTAGAAACTGTCCTGAAGCACAGTCCTAGTCAGGAAATCTTATGAGCACTGAGGGACATCTAAAGTTTTAATTCTTTACCAAAAGTACTTGCAGAACAATCACTCATAGAATAGTGATGGTTAAAACACCTTTGGTCCGTGTTTTTACAAGATAATCAAGGCAGGGAGGGGATAGGAGAGAGGTGTATCCTTTTAGAGCTTAAGTGTATTTTTAAATGCCTATCTACTATTTGGCATTTCTGGATGCCCTGAGAGGCATCAGCAACTATGTACATATTTGACGGGAAATGCCGTCTTCTGAAATAGCGTGCTAACTACCATCTGCCAATGATGGTATGTACCTGTTCTTTTTAAAAATTAAATAAATATCTTTATTTCAAATCACAGAAGACCATCTACAAAAACAGTGCTAGTAGTAGAATTCAGGCTTATCTACCAGTGTTGTTTATGCTGTGATTACAGTCTGAAATTGCTAAGCTATGATGGAGATCATTGAGAGAGGCAGGAGAACTGGTTTGTATAAGACAGCACAGCAATAAAAGAAAACCATACAGGATCTCTTGGCATCAGAAGTGTACTCCCTTGTCTTTAAGAATGATGAATGGTGAGAATGTGTAGGATCCTTCTTTATTAAAAGCCAGCAGGATTATTATCTTGGTTATAAACCAACTCAGTCACCTGTTTATTATCTGTGTATTTTGTAAGCACATAGAGCTAATTTGCACATGAAAACAGAGTTTTGGTGTAGTTTTGTTACTGCACCTTTTAAATTTCTGTTCCTCGGATGACAAACCTTCACTTTGTTATGTGTGTGTAGGTTTTCCTTTCCCAGGTGTTTCTGATCTTGCAGCAGCACAAATAGGCATGAAATCTTACTATCATCTGGCATCCCATAAAAATCAATGGGAAAAAAGAACTGCATGTACAGAACCCTGTGTAGGATCAGGGCCCGAGTTTGTATCAGTTGACCAAAGTTGAATTTCTGTATTTATTTGGGAAGCCTATCAAGTGCCCATGCTTTTTTAAAATTTATGTATTTATTTTAAAAATATATGGCCTAATTGGGAATATAAACTATTTTATTAGCACACATTTCTGTTCCTCCTCCTCCTGGAGCCCCGCCAGCACCACCACTGCCACCACCTCTCCCGATGGGCAGTCTGATAGGTGAGACTTGTGTCAATGCTGAAGTGATTGCAGTCATGCTGCATAATCAATAATCATCTCTTCCTAATGGACTTAGTGAGGGTGGGTTTTCTTCTGTAGTGGGGCCTACGTGATTTTAATATAAAAATCAGTTCTGGGATTCTTTTTTTGTTGTTTTTAAACAAATCTAATCTCCACTAATTTCCTGTGGTTAAAGCCTCTGAAGGTAAACACACGAGGTACGCTTAAAAGTCTGCCAGTTACTTGAAATCTCTGTTCCCAATAAAGCTAAGATCCAATTAGTCTGATCCATAAGAACTCAAAATCAGCTTGAATACTGGTATTCTGCTGTATCACTCCTGCAGCTGAAACTAAGCCACAACAGTTGCACTCTGGCTTAAAAATGGTAGCTGATGTGTAGGGTGATGTATGTATTCTATCCTGTGGGAGGAAGATGACTGAAAAGCAGAAGTGTCTGTCACAGTGGCTTGGGTTTGATTCTGTAATGCTGCAGGCGGATGACAAACTGGAAGACTCGAGGATGTGAACTAACTGTTCTTGAAAAATTGCTTCAGGCATTACTTATAGCTGTTAGGATGGGATCTAAAAGTTCTTCTCAAAGCAGGCAGGAAGAAGTACCCCACACTTTCCTATCACAGGCTGATGATAAAATTCATTGATTGTGTTACAAAACTAGCTTTGGAGGCTTTGACCCACAACCCTTTGCACTTTCCCTTACTGAAGTGTTAAGTGAAAGTGACTTTGGATAGCATTACAGGATTGCAAACTTCTTATCGCACACTGTTTGTGTATGTGTGTGTGAATTTTTGTATATATTTATATATCTTTATATAAAATATATACATATGTATATAAAAGCACAAAACATTGCAAAACAATTTTTATATTTAAAAATTGCACTGATCCATGTGACCCCAACATGTGACATTCATTAGTTTGCAAGGTGTGATTTGTTTCTCTATCTGTCAGAGGTTAATCCAAAAGAGAACTTAAATTGTTTATTAACCTTGAAGTTTGTGCAGCAAACATGTGGAAGGTAAAAATGAGTGATCATCCTGAAGAATGAGTGACATGTCGTTCTGTCAGCTGGCATCGGTGATTCTGATTTGTTAGTGCAAATTCCGTCAATATAAAAGCACAGCTAGCAAATATGAGTGATAAATGTGCCAAGTGTCTGAAGCTCGTGACATTTGTTTTACTGTTTTGTTAGAGTCTCTTTTTATATTAGATTGGAGCCAAGTTCTGGTTCACAGTGGAAAACATTTGCTTTGAGCAGAATGTGGATTTCTTTCTGTGTGCTTTTTAATAAAGGGTATTGCATGTAGAATGATTGAGATATGCTTAGGAGCTGGAAGCTGATTCAGTTTTCCAGTCCAATCCAGTCTTTCAAAGTAGTTCTCAGCATTTCTCAAATGCCCTTTATACGAGTGTTGGTTTATGGCCTGTGTGTTTTTTCTCGTTATTGATTATAACAGGGATGTTTGTTTTCTGTTAATCTCCTGTTACTGGCCTTAAATTATTGGAGACCTGTAATCAAGTATTTCCCATGTTCTGGGCTTTTTTCTACTTTCTGCATTCTATCCCAAGTAATGCTCTGCTTAAGTCTTTTCCTTGGTTCCTCTGGCTAATGCTTTTCAGCTGCTCCGGGTTCAGCTCCTGGTTCCCAGTATGGCACAATGACCAGGCAAATCTCGCGACACAACTCTACCACTTCTTCAGCATCTTCTGGTGGATACAGACGGAATCCTTCTGTGACTGCCCCATTTTCTGCTCAACCTCATGTTAATGGCGGGCCTCTTTATTCTCAAAATTCAAGTAAGCTTCTGAGCTCTGAAATCACAAACTGTTTTGAGCAAAATGATTGTAAAAGCATGCATGGCATTTTAATTCATTTATGAAGAGCATCAATCAGATTAGTACTTTCTTTCCTAAAACAGAAGAAAAAACAAACAAGAAAAACCATATTGAAGTAGTACAGTGATTGCACTACATGCAATTATTCTGTTTTCCCCTCTGACTTGTTTGCTGTTATTCATGACAAGAAATTATGATTACCTATCTAATTATAGGCACATTATACTTAGCATTTCAGGTGTGCTTCGAGAACATAAACTAAAACCAGATTTTTTTTGCAGGAGACCTAATATGGTTGTAGTGCAGTCCCTCCACTACTGGGCTAGTAGCAAGAGAGTACTGTCAGAGCACAGTGCTCATGTAACAAACTTTTCCCATTACGCAGTTCCTCCCTGTCTCTGTCTGTTTCCTAAGTTTCTCCTTTGTTCTTAGTTTTAAGCTTGACTGTTAAAGGAGAGCTCAGTCTCTCTCTTTTTAGCAGATGACTCCTCTGTGCTTCCACACTAGTAGTACTATAGATGGAGATGAATAAGAGAAGGGATGGGTGCCATGGGCAAGCGGGCAGGTTTTAGTCAGCAGCATCCTGCCTACCTACCCAATAGGGCAAAGGAGGTTCACTAAAAGAGCTGCAAAATTAGGATCTGCTTGAATGTTGGTAGAAAGCTGTTTCTATCAGGAAACCTGCTCCTTGCCGTTTCCGTAA